>NC_060176.1:62143939-62361439 GCF_021184085.1 Oncorhynchus gorbuscha
ACACACACACACACACACACACACACACACACACACACACACACGGTGTAGGCCGTCATTGTAAATAAGAATTTGTTCCTAACTGACTCGTCTAGTTAAATAAAGGTTTTTCCATTTTTTTTTAAACACACACACTCACACATACTTTGTCTACTGTACATAATCCCTCTGTTTCTTTCACACATTCATCCTTTTAAAAAGTGTCTGACACACAGACTCTCTGTTCAGGTCACACATGCTCTCTTTAAGACAAACTGTGCCTAGCACGTATACTCTCACATGCCTATATACACGGCATAATAACCCCACAAATAAAGACAGTATAACATTTATACTATCATCTTCTTTATAAACAGTCATTTTACTAATAGGTATGTGGAAAATAGGGTCATTAATTGCAATAACAGTACACTCAACTAAACCATCAGTGAACAAATACAGGAAAACATTCATTCAGAAATAATTTGTATAGAATGTGTTCTATATTCAGAGCCATGCAGAAATTATGCAGAGGAGAGAGACTGGCACAGTTGGCCAGAGGTGAACTGTTACAAAACAGATTGTAAATGAATAGACACTGGGGGGAGAGGAAGGGTTAGAGACATAAAGGATACTCACCTAAATAATAGTGGAAAGCTATTCAGTTCCCTTCTCGTCTTGTCAATGTTATTGCAGAATGTTGAAGAGTGTTTAGGTGGGGGAAAAGAAAGAAAGAAAAGCTTCCATAACTTCCCTAAGTGCACACATTCAAGTGTTAGTGTGGAACTAACCTCGTCCCCAGGCTATTGCTAGGAATGAGATTAGTGTGGAACTAAGGGGAACGGATTCTCCTCCCTCCCTCTCTTCATCCCTCCCTCCCTCCCTCCCCCTCCCTCCCTCTCTCTCTCTCTCTCTCTCTCTCTCTCTCTCTCTCTCTCTCTCTCTCTCTCTCTGTCTCTCTGTCTCTCTGTCTCTCTGTCTCTCTGTCTCTCTGTCTCTCTCTCTCTCTGTCTCTCTCTCTCTCTCTCTCTCTCTCTCTCTCTCTCTCTCTCTCTCTCTCTCTCTCTCTCTCTCTCTCTCTCTCTCTCTCTCTCTCTCTCTCTCTCTGTCTCTCTGTCTCTCTGTCTCTGTCCCACACACACAAACACATATGCTAAAACACATTCACACAAGCTAACAAATGCTGTCTATCTGATCTTCTACCTGTTCCAGCCAGTAGTTAGCAAATATAAATGCCTTACAAATCCCCCAATCTCTCTCTCTCTCTCTCTCTCTCTCTCTCTCTCTCTCTCTCTCTCTCTCTCTCTCTCTCTCTCTCTCTCTCTCTCTCTCTCTCCTCTCTCTCTCTCTTCCACACACACTCTAACTCTTTGTCTCTACTCTTTCTCCCTCCATTCTCTCTCACTCTGTTTCTCTCCCTCTCAGACGCACACAGACGCATACAGACGCATACAAACACACACACATACACACTGGAGCTTGACTACGCAAGTTATTGAACTGCTCCACATTTTCTTGCATGAACTATATATATGAACCAGTTGATGGACAGGAGCAAATTTGTCATGTGTGGAAGAGGAAGATCAGTTATTGGCTGAGCCTTTGAGAGCCAGAGGCTAGGGCTCAGTGATTGGTCAGTGTTCAGACCATTGAAAGTAGAGCCCCTCTCTATTGAATGGCTGCTGGTGTGGGCGGGGCCTGTGTTTGGGTAACAGACTGGCTGCGAAAATACCTCCTGAGACTTCTGCTCCTCTGCCAGCCAGTGCAGCCTATACAAAGACGGTGTAATGTTTAGTATTTGTGAATCGAAGGAATCTTCTCACCAGTATGGAGTTTTATCATTGGAAGTGTGTCTTGTTTTTTGTTATGACACACTTAGAAGTAAACAATGATGAATATAAGCCATAATGTCTTACCCAACTGTTAGAATTTTAAAAATTATACAATATCTTTTGCATCATTGATGGTACATACAAATGCCAAATTATGATCTGATATGGATGGCGGTTTCCTGCCATCCACCACCCAGTCACACAGAGTAGAGGCTGGCTAAACCCCCAGTGTCCCACAGAGCCTGACATCTATATATCTCTCTGTGATGCAGCCCCACACTCCACCCCCTCTCTCCTCTCTCTCCCTCTCTCCTCTCTTTCCCCCTTTCTCTTCTCTCTCCTCTCTCCCCCTCTCTCCTCTCTTTCCCCATCTCTCCTCTCTTTCCCCATCTCTCCTCTCTCTCCCCCTCTTCCTTCCCAGTGATGACGACAGGCTGGGCCTGGGGGCGCTGCCAAGAGCTTTCATTCACACCTGATTAGATCAGAGTGACCTCGATAACATCACTCTGCTCCACGCACTGCGCCACAAGCTTTTTGTTTTGGTTTGAGAAAATACTGTCTGCACGAATCCACGCCAAATTAGATGAAAGTGATATTAAAGTAGAGATGTCTAAATGAGAATGTGCGCATAAGAGAAGATTGGATAGAATACCTGACAGTAGGGATTGTACAGTATTTCATGTCATTTGAAGTGGAATATGTATACTGTGTAGGTAGCTAAGCTAAAGGATTCATGGGAATGGTAATGGCAGAAAATGGCTTCTAATTTTTCACAGATAGTCAGATCAGAGGAGAGTTTGGGAACCAATGGCTGTGTGTGTGTGTGTGTGTGTGTGTGTGTGTGTGTGTGTGTGTGTGTGTGTGTGTGTGTGTGTGTGTGTGTGTGTGTGTGTGTGTGTGTGTGTGTGTGTGTGTGTGTGTGTGTGTGTGTGTGTGTGTGTGTGTGTGTGTGTGTGTGTGTGAGTGTGTGTGTGTTTGTGGGCACGAGTGTGTGTGTTTGTCTGTAAGGCACCTGCCTTACTTCTGAGACAGCGCTACATCCCAATGGAAATGATAGCTAGTTCAGCACATTGGTGAGCGTCAGTGTTCTTTATGAGCATCAGTGTTCTTTATGTTATCCACATCAACATGTTCTCTACATTGATATGACTAACACCTCTGTTGTTTGCTTCCTACACTGTTCATCTGTTTTTATGTTCCTTTAATGAGATAGTGTATTTGTAACAGTATAACTTTAAACCGTCCCCTCGCCCCTACCCGGGCCAGAACCAGGGCACCCACTACACACAGACAACAGTCACCCTCAAAGCATTGTTATCCATCGCTCCATAAAAGGGGCAGCCCTTGCAGAGTAAGGGGAACCACTACTTCAAGGTCTCAGAGTAAGTGACGTCACCGATTGAAACGCCACTAGCGCGCACCGCTAACTAGCTAGCCATTTCACATCCATTACACTCACCCCCCTTTTGACCTCCTCCTTTTCTGCAGCAACCAGTGATCTGGGTCACGGCACCAATGTAACAGTATAACTTTAAACCGTCCCCTCACCCCTACCCGGGCGCGAACCAGGGACCCTCTGCACACAGACAACAGTCACCCTCGAAGCATCGTTACCCATCACTCCACAAAAGCCGCAGCCCTTGCAGAGCAAGGGGAACCAGTACTTCAAGGTCTCAGAGCAAGTGACGTCACCGATTGAAATGCCACTAGCGCGCACCGCTAACTAGCTAGCCATTTCACAGCCGTTACATATGACCTTCACATGTTCAGATAACCTCTGGTACAGAGCTGAGGTGTGGGGGCCAATGGGGAGGAGGGGGGAGGGGGAGCACGTCCTGCAGCTCTGCCTCTGATGACAGGCCTGTCCTCAACCTGCCCTTTGTCAGACTAAACACAGACCTTAACCTGGAGGGGCTCTCTGTGCTGCTTGGCCCTAGCTGCTTACTGCCCTACGCCATCCTACAGCTCACATGGAACCTATAGTATGCACACACATGCACACATGCACGCAAGCACACACACACGCACACACACACACACACACAGTCTCATGTTTTATGGCGATGCTCAGTTCTCTTTAACTTCTTGGCGCACCCATCCCGTTGCAGGATAATTTTCGTCAACATCCGTTGAATTGCAGAGCGCCAAATTCAAATTATAGTCCTAAAAATATTTAATTTTCATGAAATCACAAGTGCATTATAGCAAAACACAGCTTAGCTTGTTGTTAATCCACCTGGCATGTCAGATTAAAAAAAATCTTTACAGCTAAAGCAAACCAAGCATTTAGGTAAGGACATCTCTCTCAGCAGACAAACCATTACAAATAGCTAGCAGCAAAGTAGATTGCTCACGAAAGTCAGAAAAGCAATAAAATGAATCGCTTACCTTTGATGGTCTTCGGATGTTTGCACTCACGAGATTCCCAGTTACACAATAAATGTACCTTTTGTTCCATAAAGATTATTTTTATATCCAAAATACCTCTATATGGTTGGCGCGTTATGTTAAGTAATCCACAGGCTCGAGTGGTCACGACGGGGCAGACAAAAATTCCAAATAGTATCCGTAAAGTTCGTAGAAACATGTGAAACGTTTTTAATAATCAATCATTAGGTTGTTTTTACAATAAATGATCAACAATATTTCAACCGGACGGTAGCCTTTTCAATAGGAGAGAGAGAGAAAATGTCTGCTCCAAGCTGTTGGCGCATGCAAAACTCTGCTGGCACCCAGCCATCTACTGACGCGATGTGATCGTTATCGCAAATTTTTCAGAATAAAAGGCTGAAACTATGTCTAAAGACTGTTCACCCCATGTGGAAGCCATAGGGAAATGAATATGGTTGATATACCTTTAAATGGAGGGAAGGCATGCAATGGAACAGGGAGCTTTCAAAATAAGAGGCACTTCCTAGTTGGATTTGCCTCAGATTTTCACCTGCAATATCAGTTCTGTTATACTCACAGACAATATTTTGACATTTTGGAAACTTTAGAGTGTTTTCTATCCTAATCTGACAATTACATGCATATTCTAGCTTCTGGGCCTGAGAAATAGGCAGTTTAATTTGGGTACATTTTTCATCCAAACATCAAAATACTGCCCCCTACACTCAACAGGTTAATGCATCAAAGCCTTTGTGAGTGGGTGTGGCTATGAGGATATGGGTTAGTGTTGCGTCACATTGAGTTGTGTGTTTCAGGGAAAGGTGCAGTACATCTCTGTTGATTCAGATAGTGGACTGGTCCTCTGTGTATTCATTGGCCATCTGAATGGATGGTCCCAGAAGGATTTTGTGACCACAGCAGATCTCAGAGTGTCATCCTTGCTCTTTCTGGGACACGGGGAAACTAGGTCACTGGGATGTCAGTAATAGGGCTTTTACATAAGAGTGGGATGGGTTCCACAGATATGCAGCAGGGCTGTTGCAGAGATTCTCTCACAATGCAGTACAACAACCTAATGAGAGAGAGAGAGAGAGAGAGAGAGAGAGAGAGAGAGAGAGAGAGAGAGAGAGAGAGAGAGAGAGAGAGAGAGAGAGAGAGAGAGAGAGAGAGAGAGAGAGAGAGAGAGAGAGAGAGAGAGAGAGAGAGAGAGAGAGATGAAATTCTCATCCTTGGTTGAGATCCCTAAGAATGTCAGAAAGGCAGAATCTTATTATCCTAGGGAATGTGCAGAGTCGCAAGAGAGTGGAGGAGATTAGATGCTTCTGGCCTTTGAAGTACATTTTCCATTCAAATTCCATCAAGTGTTTGAGGGGGCACTGATAAGGGGCATCTCTTATCATTGCAGTGGCATTAAAAACCTTCATGTGAGAAATAATATGAACCTCTCCACCTCTTTTAGATGAAAACTTTCCCTCATTTCCAGGAAGTGTCATTCATTTGTGTGTCATTGTAAATCTGAAGAGACCAACATAACAATGAGCACAGAGTTATAGGAATCCATGTCCAAATATAACATAGAAAAGTCACAGTCCATAATCTGTACTTTTTCATAAATCCCTTTTACACTCTTCTCTCTCACACAGTAATCAGCAATGTACTATTTCGCAGTGGTGAAATAATTGTTGGTGTTTTCAGTGTTGAATTGAATAGTTCCACTATTTTCCGAATATCTAACTACTTTGTCTTATCTCTCACTTGTTTGGTAACTGTTTCAGTCAATTTAGTAATAGTCACTTGCCCTCTCTTGGAATGAGAATTGAAGGAGAAGACTTGTCTCGGGGATGTTGATGTTAGGGCAGTGACGGACCTTCAGAGCGTTGAGTCCCACAATCACGTCAGTATAATTTAGTGCCCTCTTAAACATTGTGTGTTTAAGCTACAGACTCTAGTTTGTCTATTTCTTCTGCATCCACTGATACCAACCATTAGCCTGTGTGATTAACAGGGTCTGAGCTAGAGCAGTGTTTGTGACAAGGACACATCCCAAAAACGTGTATTCTCACAAAAACGTCTGTAATGTCCAAAGCTACTAACTATTATAACCCCACTATGAATTGTGGAGACTCACGTACACTCACATGTAATCTGTTTTGTTATATGACGCTGACAAGCCACACAACAGTCGTTAGAAGGTAAGGGGATCTTCTACATAGAAGATCATAGGAAATCCCTGGACATAGTGTCTATACTACTGTAATAAGCTCACATAGTTGCTGTCACAAACTCCATTCAGTTGTCACTGACTAGTTGGATATTCATTTTCCACTGAGCAAACAATTTATGTACTTGCAGCCTTCTTCTAAATGCATTTTGCTTGGCCGACCCTATTCTTGTATTGACAATTGTCAATAAAACTCATGAATGCCTCTGTTTATGTCAAATTGTTTTGTGTTTTATTTCAGCTTTGGATGTCCTGGAAAGAAAATGGTAAAACATTTAATTGTGATGCAGAAAATGAAAGTAGTGAAAAAACAGATTTTTGATGGGGTCCTTGGGACTGATGAGGTTAAAAACGAGGCCTTGCTCAAATTGTGGGGCTGAATGTCGTGGTGGTGCAACCATTTGATCTGCTGTGTTGGTGTGTGTCCTCTTTGAACTTCACTTTGTGCTCTTGGCTTCTTATGAGTGGCTGGGATTGGGTGTCAGGATAGGGTTGCTCCATGAGTCCTGGCCTGGTGGGTTCACTCAAAGTAGGGTGAACCGGGGCACAGGGAGAGGACCTCCCCCCCACCCTCCAGGACACTTTGAGAGGGGTCAGGGTGACTTGACGTCCCCAGGGCCCGAGGGGAGCACCGTGACAGGATGTCCCCGAGGATCTGGCCGAGGAGTGACAGGCCAGGCCTGGCATTTAGCCCTCAGATCCTGTTGCAGGGTGATACGTATGTGCATCAGAGCAGCACCTGACCAAACACTGCAGACCTCACAGAGGTGTCTGAACACGCTCGGCCTGCCCAAGAACATGTACTCACTCACTCCCTCACCCAGCCCCTGCCTTACTCTGGTACCAATAGCTGCCTTACTCTGGCACCATACCTGCCTTAAAATCTAAAATGTACAACTGCCTTACACTGGCCCCATACCTGCCATAAAATAAAATAAATTAATCTGTCTTAAAATCAAAAATCTAAATACTCTGGCCCTGTACCTGCCTTACTCTGGCCTAGGGCTATGGTGATTCAATTTTGTCAAGCAAATAACTGCTGGTCTCACAATAATTGACTGTTAATTAACATCAACTGTCACACCCTGATCTGTGCTTGTCTCCACCTGATCTTTGCTTGCCTTGTGCTTGTCTCCACCCCCCACCAGGTTTCTCCCATTTGTCCCCATTATCCCCTGTGTATTTATACATTTATACATATATATCGTCTTGTCTCGTCAAGCCTACCAGAGTGTTTTTCCATACTCCTGTTTTTGTAGTTCCTGTTTTCTAGTCCCCCCGGTTCTGACCATTGTCAGCAGCATACCACAACTGCTTGCTTGCTTCTGAGGCTAAGCAGGGTTGGTCCTGGGCAGTTCCTGGATGGGAGACCAGATGCTGCTGGAAGTGGTGTTGGAGGGCCAGTAGGAGGCACTCTTTCCTCTGGTCTAACAAAATGTCCCAGGGCAGTGATTGGGGACACTGCCCTGTGTAGGGTGCCGTCTTTCGGATGGGACATTAAATCAGTCTCCTGACTCTCTGAGGTCATTAAAGATCCCATGACACTTATCGTAAGAGTAGGAGTGTTAAACCCAGTGTCCTGGCTAAATTCCCAATCTGGCCCTCAAACCATCATGGTCACCTAATAATCCCCAGTTTACAATTGGTTCATTCATCCCCCTCCTCTCCTCTGTAACTATTCCCCAGGGTGTTGCTGCAAATGAGAACATGTTCTCAGTCAACTTACCTGGTAAAATAACAGATAAATAAAAAATCAAATTGCTGCCTGCCCTGACCCTGAGCACGTCTGCCATACCATTCTGCCTGCCCTGACCTCTTGCCTGCCTGCCGTGCTGTACCTATCTGACTGACCCTGTTTACGAACTTCTGCCTGTCCTTGACCTGCCTCTTGCCTGCCCCTTGTCTATTAATAAATATCAGAGACTCAAACCATCTGCCTCCTGTGACTGGAAGTACTCCATACTTTGGCAGAACGCCATGACCAGGGTTTCAAATTATTACTAGAGCAATTCCGGGGACTATCTATCAGGCAAAATGTCAGAACGGAAACCTCCAGGGCTCTCAGTAATCCCCCTACCATTGGTGATCTTGTCCAGCCTACACCGGATTCCCGAGAACCCCGCTTACCACCTCCGGAGCTCTATGCTGGGGATCCTGGAACCTGCCGGGTGTTTCACTCCTAGTGCTCCCTCATTTTTGAGCTGCAGTCCTCTTCATTTTGAAGATAGCGTATCTCATAATGCTGATGTCTGGAAGGGTGCTCACCTGGGCTACGGCTGTTTGGGAGCAACAATCTGACTACGGCTCAAGCTCATTACCATAACGCAAAATGCAAAAAAATATTCTTAGAAATATTTAACCTCCACACATTAATAAGTCCAGTAGCTCAAATGAAAGATAAACACCTTGTTCATCTACCCAGCAAGTCAGATTTCTAAAATGTTTTACGGCGAAAACATAGCACATATTTATATTAGACCACCACCGAAACAAAAGACGAGAGGCAGCCATTTTGTCCCAGAAAATATAAAATTATAAAAGCAGGATTAAAAAATAAATCATTCACTAACCTTTTGAAAATCTTCATCAGATGACAGTAATAGTACATGTTACACAATACATTTATTTTTAATAATATGCCATTTATATCCATAAATCTCTGTTTACAATGACGACATTTAAAAAAATGCTACTCAAATGTCCGGAGAAATGATGATAGCTCCGACAGATAACGTCAGATAACAAGCAATAAACATGACTAAATATACATGTTTACATTTACATTTAAGTCATTTAGCAGACGCTCTTATCCAGAGCGACTTACAAATTGGTGCATTCACCTTATGACATCCAGTGGAACAGCCACTTTACAATAGTGCATCTAAATCTTTTAAGGGGGGTGAGAAGGATTACTTTATCCTATCCTAGGTATTCCTTAAAGAGGTGGGGTTTCAGGTGTCTCCGGAAGGTGGTGATTGACTCAGATGTCCTGGCATCGTGAGGGAGTTTGTTCCACCATTGGGGGGCCAGAGCAGCGAACAGTTTTGACTGGGCTGAGCGGGAACTGTACTTCCTCAGTGGTAGGGAGGCGAGCAGGCCAGAGGTGGATGAACGCAGTGCCCTTGTTTGGGTGTAGGGCCTGATCAGAGCCTGGAGGTACTGAGGTGCCGTTCCCCTCACAGCTCCGTAGGCAAGCACCATGGTCTTGTAGCGGATGCGAGCTTCAACTGGAAGCCAGTGGAGAGAGCGGAGGAGCGGGGTGACGTGAGAGAACTTGGGAAGGTTGAACACCAGACGGGCTGCGGCGTTCTGGATGAGTTGTAGGGGTTTAATGGCACAGGCAGGGAGCCCAGCCAACAGCGAGTTGCAGTAATCCAGACGGGAGATGACAAGTGCCTGGATTAGGACCTGCGCCGCTTCCTGTGTGAGGCAGGGTCGTACTCTGCGGATGTTGTAGAGCATGAACCTACAGGAACGGGCCACCGCCTTGATGTTAGTTGAGAACGACAGGGTGTTGTCCAGGATCACGCCAAGGTTCTTAGCGCTCTGGGAGGAGGACACAATGGAGTTGTCAACCGTGATGGCGAGATCATGGAACGGGCAGTCCTTCCCCGGGAGGAAGAGCAGCTCCGTCTTGCTGAGGTTCAGCTTGAGGTGGTGATCCGTCATCCACACTGATATGTCTGCCAGACATGCAGAGATGCGATTCGCCACCTGGTCATCAGAAGGGGGAAAGGAGAAGATTAATTGTGTGTCGTCTGCATAGCAATGATAGGAGAGACCATGTGAGGTTATGACAGAGCCAAGTGACTTGGTGTATAGCGAGAATAGGAGAGGGCCTAGAACAGAGCCCTGGGGGACACCAGTGGTGAGAGCGCGTGGTGAGGAGACAGATTCTCGCCACGCCACCTGGTAGGAGCGACCTGTCAGGTAGGACGCAATCCAAGCGTGGGCCGCGCCGGAGATGCCCAACTCGGAGAGGGTGGAGAGGAGGATCTGATGGTTCACAGTATCGAAGGCAGCCGATAGGTCTAGAAGGATGAGAGCAGAGGAGGGAGAGTTAGCTTTAGCAGTGCGGAGCGCCTCCGTGATACAGAGAAGAGCAGTCTCAGTTGAATGACTAGTCTTGAAACTACATGTTCTATATATAGTTACAAAGATACACTTCTTCTTAATGCAACCGCTGTATTACATTTATTTTTAACGTTACAGAATTCATTCACTGGCTATACAATGAGACGGCGCTCAGATATTAGCAGTATGTCTCCTCTACGTTTGGAGTCCACAGAAACCCAAAATAACCACATAAATATTCCCTTACCTTTGATGTTCTTCGATCAGAAGATGTAGAAGGAGTCATACTTACCCAATACATCGTTTGGT
Organism: Oncorhynchus gorbuscha; assembly: GCF_021184085.1. NCBI lineage: Eukaryota > Metazoa > Chordata > Actinopteri > Salmoniformes > Salmonidae > Oncorhynchus > Oncorhynchus gorbuscha. The sequence goes on from NC_060176.1 coordinate 62,154,746, forward strand.
TTCACGTTGTGTGTCTCTGTATTAGCATATGCTAACAGCTTCAGCTGAAATGCACCCAAAATGACTTCTGGTCCCGCACTCTTGCGCATCAAAACTTCAAATGTACAAATTATATGTCGACTAAACTGGTCAAACTATGTGCAGAATCGAGCTTTATGATGTTTTTAACATGTAAAACAATGATCAGCGCGAACAGACAAACCGCCTTCAATTGGTGTTTCTTGGAAAAGAGTGTGCCCCAAATCGGCCGCGCACAATAGAGTGCATGTATTTGAAAGTGACCCGAACATTTTCGCCCGCCAAACGACGAGGGCTCGCGAGATTCTCACAATGTACGCGCCATTTGACAGCGGGCATCGCGCTGAACACACACATACTGTTCCCAGATCGGTAGCTGCCTGGGAAGGGTGGGGGCTATGACGTCAAAGTTGACCCAACTTTTCTCTTGACAAGAGAGAGTTTGGGAGAAAGGCTGCCCTGAGAGTTCTGCTTTACATACAGACATAATTTAAACATTTTTAGAAACTTTAGAGTGTTTTCTATTCAATAATAATTATTATATGCATATATTAGCAATTTTGGGAAAAAATATTTTCAGTTTACTATGGGCACGCACTTCCTCCAAAGGGGGCAGTATTGAGGCCTAGTCTTAAGAGGTTAACCTGCAAGTGTCAGGTAATCAATGAGTCCATACAGTTTCTACTTTTTGTATCTCCCCATGTTCCTGTTGTTTTGGGATTTTCATGGATTCAGAGGCGCAACCCCCTGATCGATTGGGCCACTGGTTCTATCCTTGGTTTGAGCCCGTTATGCCATACACATTGCCTTAATTAATTAAAACCTGTTGGTACTAGAGGGCAGTATTTTCATTTTTGGAGAAAAAAAACGTTCCCGATTCAAACGGGATATTTTGTCAAGACAAGATGCTAGAATATGCATATAATTGACAGCTTTGGATAGAAAACAATCTAACGTTTCCAAAACTGTAAAGATATTGTCTGTGAGTATAACAGAACTGATGTTGCAGGCGAAAGCCTGAGAAAAATCCAATCCGGAAGTGCCCCATATTTTGAAAGCGCTGCGTTCCAATGAGTCCCTATTGAGCTGTGAATGTCCTATCAACGAGCTTACGCTTTCTACGTATTCCCCAAGGTGTCTACAGCATTGTGACGTAGTTTTACGCATTTATGTTGAAGAATAGCCGTAGGCGGCTACATTGCGTATGTGGTCAAATGATGTCTCCCAGGGTGACTCTCGCGTAAAATACAGAGGTAGCCATTACTCCAATCTGTCCTACTGAAAAACGAATTGTCCCAACGGATATATTATCAAATAGATATTATAAAAACACCTTGAGGATTGATTATAAACAACGTTTGCCATGTTTCTGTCGATATTATGGAGCTAATTTGGATTTTTTTTCAATGTTTTTGTGACTGCAATTTCCGGGCGATTTCTCAGTCAAATGTGAAGAACAAACGGAGCTATTTCGCCTACAAAAATAATATTTGGGGAAAAAATGAACTTGGGCTATCTACCTAGGAGTCTCGTGAGTGAAAACATCTGAAGTTCAAAGGTAAGCAAATTAATTTGATTGCTTTTCTGATTTCCGTGACAAGGTTGCCTGCTGCTAGCAAGGCATAATGCTATGCTAGTCTATGATAAACTTACACAAATGCTTGTCTAGCTTTGGCTGTAAAGCATATTTTGAAAATCTGAGATGACAGGGTGATTAACATAAGGCTAAGCTGTGTTCCAATATATTTCACTTGTGATTTTCATGAATAGGAAGATTTTCTAGGAAGATTTATGTCCGTTGCGTTATGCTAATTAGTGTCAGGCGATGATTACACTCCCGGACCCGGGTTTGAGAGTCACAAGAAGTTTTAAGGCGGTGCAGCCTGCCCAAGGATGTCCTCCTGTGGTCTTTAGAAAAGCCTTGGATTTCTCAGCTGTTCCCACGGAGTACCAGGACCTCCTGGAGATTTTCAGCAGGGATTGCGCCACCTCGTCCCTACCACATCGTCCCTACGATTATGCTATTGACCTCCTTCCGGGCACCACACCGCCTCATGGGTAGCTATTTTCCCTGCCTGGCCCTGGGACCAAGGTCATGGAGGAGTACATTGAGGACTTTCTGGCTGCTGGGAGCATTCGCCCTTCTGCCTCCTCTGCCGGTGCAGGTTTCTTCTTTATGGAAAAGGACAAGACCCTGCATTGATGTATTGACTACCGGGGCCTCAATGACATTAGTGAAAAGAACCATTGACCCTCTACCACTCCCCTCTTCGGCTTTCAAGCCTCTCCAGATGGCAACTATCTTTTCTAAGTTGGACCTTCAGAACGCCTACCACCTAGTTTTGATATGGGTAGGAGATGGGTGGACATGGTTAATGGACACTACGAGTACCTAGTTATGCTGTTTGGACACAATATTCCAGGCCCTGGTCAACAATGGACTCCATGACATGTTGAATCGGTTTGTGTTTGTTTACCTCAACAACATCCTTATTTTCTCCCGTTCTGCTCAAGAGCATGTCCTACATGTCCAACAAGTCCTCCAGCGCCTCCTGGAGAATCAGTTGTTTGTGAAAACGGAGAAATGTGAATTCTATTGCTCCACTCTTTCTTCTGGAATACGTCATCGCTGCAGGGAACGTTCAGATGGATCCTGACATGGTGAGATGCCTCCTGAGTGTTCAACCTCGGGGCAGGGGTTTCCAGTACCTGGTTGACTGGGAGGGTTATGACCTGGAGGAGAGGTGCAGGGTCCTCGCTAAGCACATCCTGGACCCGGCCCTCATCGGTGACTTTCACTGTCGGCACCCCGGTCAGCCAGATATGCGCCCCTAGAGGGGGGGGGGGGCAGTCACACCCTGATCTGTTTCACCTGTCTTGTGCTTGTCTCCACCCCCCACCAGGTGTCTCCCATTTGTCCCCATTATCCCCGTAATGTAATGTAACCTACACTATCACGATCATTTATTTATTTATTTTAGGCAGGTCTAAAGAAACATGATACGAAGAAAATGTTGTCTATTTCAGAAGTACAGAATATAATTCTCTGAATTGTCATTATGTCCTTATGTTAGGCTGTGGGCTACACTAGTTTATTTAGCAGACAAAATTTCTTTAGAATTACGTGGCATTGTTTTTAAAATTATTTTATAGTATGAAGAATACAATTGAACATAGCTAAATAAAATAAAATATTTTCTCCAAACGATTTCCGAGGGAGTGGCTGGCACATGCGGCTATTCTGTGTTGAGTGGCTAACAAAGAAACAGATCCTCCTATATGTTTAATTTAGAGTTATTTATGCCACTTTTGTCATGTTTTGTCATTTATTATCTTGTCTTGTCCCTGTGCTTCCCATTCTATTCGTTTCCCTCTGCTGGTCTTATTAGGTTCTTTCCCTCTTTCTATCCTTCTCTCTCCCCCTCCCTCTCTCACTCTCTCGCTCTCTCTTCTCTCTATCGTTCCGTTCCTGCTCCCAGCTGTTCCTATTCCCCTAATCAATCATTTAGTCTTCCCACACCTGTTCCCGATCCTTTCCCCTGATTAGAGTCCCTATTTCTTCCTTTGTGTTCCGTTCCTGTCCTGTCGGTTCCTTGTCTAGAATTCACCGTGCTGTGTTTGTGTATCGCCCTGTCGTGTCGTGTTTTCCTCAGATGCTGCGTGGTGAGCAGGTGTCTGAGTCTGTCTGGTTCAAGTGCCTTCCCGAGGCAACCTGCTGTTCACCTGCTGTTCAAGATCGAGTCTCCAGTTTGTCCTCGTCATTTCGAGTGAAAGTTGTGTTTTTTGTTTGTATTTACTTTACTGGATTAAAGACTCTGTTTTCGCCAAGTCGCTTTTGGGTCCTCTTTCACCTGCATGACAGAAGGAACCGACCAAGGAATGGACCCAGCGACTTCAGACGCTCGTTACACTGCCGTCGAGATCCAAGGAGCCATGCTCGGCAGACACGAGCAGGAATTGTCTGCTGCTCGCCATGCCGTGGAGAACCTGGCCGCTCAGGTTTCCGACCTCTCTGGACAGTTCCAGAGTCTACGTCTCGTGCCATCTGTTACTTCCTGGCCTGCCGAGCCTCCAGAACCTAGGGTTAATAACCCACCTTGCTACTCCGGGCAGCCCACTGAGTGCCGCTCCTTTCTCACGCAGTGTGAGATTGTGTTCTCTCTCCAACCCAACACATACTCTAGAGAGAGAGCTCGGGTTGCTTACGTCATTTCACTCCTTACTGGCCGGGCTCGAGAATGGGGCACAGCTATCTGGGAGGCAAGGGCTGATTGCTCTAACAAGTTCCAGAACTTTAAAGAGGAGATGATTCGGGTTTTTGACCGTTCAGTTTTTGGTAGGGAGGCTTCTAGGGCCCTGGCTTCCTTATGCCAAGGTGAACGGTCCATAACGGATTATTCTATTGAGTTTCGCACTCTTGCTGCCTCTAGTGAGTGGAACGAGCCGGCGCTGCTCGCTCGTTTTCTGGAGGGACTCCACGCAGTGGTTAAGGATGAGATTCTCTCCCGGGAGGTTCCTTCAGATGTGGACTCTTTGATTGCTCTCGCCATCCGCATAGAACGACGGGTAGATCTTCGTCACCGGGCTCGTGGAAGAGAGCTCGCATCAACGGTGTTTCCCTGCTCCGCATCGCAACCATCTCCCTCCTCTGGCTCAGAGTCTGAGCCCATGCAGCTGGGAGGGATTCGCATCTCGACTAAGGAGAGGGAACGGAGGATCACCAACCGCCTGTGCCTCTATTGCGGAGTTGCTGGACATTTTGTTAATTCATGTCCAGTAAAAGCCAGAGCTCATCTGTAAGCGGAGGGCTACAGGTGAGCGCAACTACTCAAGTCTCTCCATCAAAATCCTGTACTACTTTGTCGGTCCATCTACGCTGGACCGGTTCGGGTGCTACATGTAGTGCCTTGATAGACTCTGGGGCTGAGGGTTGTTTCATGGACGAAGCATGGGTTCGAAACATGACATTCCTTTCAGAGAGTTAGAGAAGCCTACGCCCATGTTCGCCTTAGATGGTAGTCATCTTCCCAGTATCAGATTTGAGACACTACCTTTAACCCTCACAGTATCTGGTAACCACAGTGAGACTATTTCTTTTTTGATTTTTCGTTCACCGTTTACACCTGTTGTTTTGGGTCATCCCTGGCTAGTATGTCATAATCCTTCTATTAATTGGTCTAGTAATTCTATCCTATCCTGGAACGTTTCTTGTCATGTGAAGTGTTTAATGTCTGCCATCCCTCCCGTTTCTTCTGTCCCTACTTCTCAGGAGGAACCTGGCGATTTGACAGGAGTGCCGGAGGAATATCATGATCTGCGCACGGTCTTCAGTCGGTCCCGAGCCAACTCCCTTCCTCCTCACCGGTCGTATGATTGTAGTATTGATCTCCTTCCGGGGACCACTCCTCCTCGGGGTAGACTATACTCTCTGTCGGCTCCCGAACGTAAGGCTCTCGAGGATTATTTGTCTGTGTCTCTTGACGCCGGTACCATAGTGCCTTCTTCCTCTCCGGCCGGGGCGGGGTTCTTTTTTGTTAAGAAGAAGGACGGTACTCTGCGCCCCTGCGTGGATTATCGAGGGCTGAATGACATAACGGTTAAGAATCGTTATCCGCTTCCCCTTATGTCATCAGCCTTCGAGATTCTGCAGGGAGCCAGGTGCTTTACTAAGTTGGACCTTCGTAACGCTTACCATCTCGTGCGCATCAGAGAGGGGGACGAGTGGAAAACGGCGTTTAACACTCCGTTAGGGCATTTTGAGTACCGGGTTCTGCCGTTTGGTCTCGCCAATGCGCCAGCTGTTTTTCAGGCATTAGTTAATGATGTTCTGAGAGACATGCTGAACATCTTTGTTTTTGTCTATCTTGACGATATCCTGATTTTTTCTCCGTCACTCGAGATTCATGTTCAGCACGTTCGACGTGTTCTACAGCGCCTTTTAGAGAATTGTCTCTACGTAAAGTCTGAGAAGTGCTCTTTTCATGTCTCCTCCGTTACTTTTCTCGGTTCCGTTATTTCCGCTGAAGGCATTCAGATGGATTCCGCTAAGGTCCAAGCTGTCAGTGATTGGCCCGTTCCAAGGTCACGTGTCGAGTTGCAGCGCTTTTTAGGTTTCGCTAATTTCTATCGGCGTTTCATTCGTAATTTCGGTCAAGTTGCTGCCCCTCTCACAGCTCTTACTTCTGGTCCTCTGTAGCTCAGTTGGTAGAGCATGGCGCTTGTAACGCCAGGGTAGTGGGTTCAATCCCCGGGTCCACCCATACGTAGAATGTATGCACACATGACTGTAAGTCGCTTTGGATAAAAGCGTCTGCTAAATGGCATATATTATTATTATTATTATTATTAAGACGTGTTTTAAGTGGTCCGGTTCCGCCCAGGGAGCTTTTGATCTTCTAAAAGAACGTTTTACGTCCGCTCCTATCCTCGTTACTCCTGACGTCACTAGACAATTCATTGTCGAGGTTGACGCTTCAGAGGTAGGCGTGGGAGCCATTCTATCCCAGCGCTTCCAGTCTGACGATAAGGTTCATCCTTGCGCTTATTTTTCTCATCGCCTGTCGCCATCTGAGCGCAACTATGATGTGGGTAACCGTGAACTGCTCGCCATCCGCTTAGCCCTAGGCGAATGGCGACAGTGGTTGGAGGGGGCGACCGTTCCTTTTGTCGTTTGGACAGACCATAAGAACCTTGAGTACATCCGTTCTGCCAAACGACTTAATGCCCGTCAAGCTCGTTGGGCGTTGTTTTTCGCTCGTTTCGAGTTTGTGATTTCTTACCGTCCGGGTAGCAAGAACACCAAGCCTGATGCCTTATCCCGTCTGTTTAGTTCTTCTGTGGCTTCTACTGATCCCGAGGGATTCTTCCTTATGGGCGTGTTGTCGGGTTAACAGTCTGGGGAATTGAAAGACAGGTTAAGCAAGCACTCACGCACACTGCGTCGCCGCGCGCTTGTCCTAGTAACCTCCTTTTCGTTCCTGTTTCCACTCGTCTGGCTGTTCTTCAGTGGGCTCACTCTGCCAAGTTAGCTGGTCATCCCGGTGTTCGAGGCACTCTTGCGTCTATTCGCCAGCGCTTTTGGTGGCCGACTCAGGAGCGTGACACGCGCCGTTTCGTGGCTGCTTGTTCGGACTGCGCGCAGACTAAGTCGGGTAACTCTCCTCCTGCCGGTCGTCTCAGACCGCTCCCCATTCCTTCTCGACCATGGTCTCACATCGCCCTAGACTTCATTACCGGTCTGCCTTTGTCTGCGGGGAAGACTGTGATTCTTACGGTTGTCGATAGGTTCTCTAAGGCGGCACATTTCATTCCCCTCGCTAAACTTCCTTCCGCTAAGGAGACGGCACAAATCATTATCGAGAATGTATTCAGAATTCATGGCCTCCCGTTAGACGCCGTTTCAGACAGAGGCCCGCAATTCACGTCACAGTTTTGGAGGGAGTTCTGTCGTTTGATTGGTGCGTCCGTCAGTCTCTCTTCCGGGTTTCATCCCCAGTCTAACGGTCAAGCAGAGAGGGCCAATCAGACGATTGGTCGCATACTACGCAGCCTTTCTTTCAGAAACCCTGCGTCTTGGGCAGAACAGCTCCCCTGGGCAGAATACGCTCACAATTCGCTTCCTTCGTCTGCTACCGGGTTATCTCCGTTTCAGAGTAGTCTGGGTTACCAGCCTCCTCTGTTCTCATCCCAGCTTGCCGAGTCCAGCGTTCCCTCCGCTCAAGCGTTTGTCCAATGTTGTGAGCGCACCTGGAGGAGGGTGAGGTCTGCACTTTGCCGTTACAGGGCACAGACTGTGAGAGCCGCCAATAAACGCAGGATTAAGAGTCCAAGGTATTGTTGCGGCCAGAGAGTGTGGCTTTCCACTCGCAACCTTCCTCTTACGACAGCTTCTCGTAAGTTGACTCCGCGGTTCATTGGTCCGTTCCGTGTCTCCCAGGTCGTCAATCCTGTCGCTGTGCGACTGCTTCTTCCGCGACATCTTCGTCGCGTCCATCCTGTCTTCCATGTCTCCTGTGTTAAGCCCTTTCTTCGCACCCCGTTCGTCTTCCCTCCCCCCTCCCGTCCTTGTCGAGAGCGCACCTATTTACAAGGTACATAAGATCATGGACATGCGTTCTCGGGGACGGGGTCACCAATACTTAGTGGATTGGGAGGGTTACGGTCCTGAGGAGAGGAGTTGGGTTCCGTCTCGGGACGTGCTGGACCGTTCACTCATTGATGATTTCCTCCGTTGCCGCCAGGATTCCTCCTCGAGTGCGCCAGGAGGCGCTCGGTGAGTGGGGGGTACTGTCATGTTTTGTCATTTATTATCTTGTCTTGTCCCTGTGCTTCCCATTCTATTCGTTTCCCTCTGCTGGTCTTATTAGGTTCTTTCCCTCTTTCTATCCTTCTCTCTCCCCCTCCCTCTCTCACTCTCTCGCTCTCTCTTCTCTCTATCGTTCCGTTCCTGCTCCCAGCTGTTCCTATTCCCCTAATCAATCATTTAGTCTTCCCACACCTGTTCCCGATCCTTTCCCCTGATTAGAGTCCCTATTTCTTCCTTTGTGTTCCGTTCCTGTCCTGTCGGTTCCTTGTCTAGAATTCACCGTGCTGTGTTTGTGTATCGCCCTGTCGTGTCGTGTTTTCCTCAGATGCTGCGTGGTGAGCAGGTGTCTGAGTCTGTCTGGTTCAAGTGCCTTCCCGAGGCAACCTGCTGTTCACCTGCTGTTCAAGATCGAGTCTCCAGTTTGTCCTCGTCATTTCGAGTGAAAGTTGTGTTTTTTGTTTGTATTTACTTTACTGGATTAAAGACTCTGTTTTCGCCAAGTCGCTTTTGGGTCCTCTTTCACCTGCATGACAACTTTAGTTGTGATACAAACATTGGGCTGTATGTTTCGATTTTTTATAGATTCTAGGGCTGCATGATGCGACTCCAATAAGTTGCTTCAAAGGCATGAGCTCTGCTTTGTTTCTTATGCAAGCTGCGCACACTTCATCAGTCTCTCATTCACAATTTGACAAGCACTTGATAATATTCTCATCAGGTTTAGAATTTCCTGGCGGTATCCCCCTTGTGTGGCCGTAATGACCCCTAAAAAATCCATGCCTTTTGTCGCAAAAGTGGCTGTTGCGACCTTGGCCTGAATATAATAATTATAATTCTCTTCTCCCGGCCCGAAGCACCTCTCACTCACACGGCACTCTCAGATATCTAAATTCTTATTAGCCAATTTCCGTCACATGTTTGGACCCTTCTCACAGACATCACAGCTCCGATGTAGGCTACAAGTGAAGACAGACATATCGGGGACGCGACTGCGCGTGTCCCTCTTATCGAATTTCAAGGTGCATATTGAAGATGTTAGAAGAACTGTCCACATTTACTTTTCGTCAGCCAACAAGATGAGTAGGCCTAACAAACAGCAAAAGCATTAGCCTATGTCAGTCTACTATCCCCCACAGTACAAAAGCGGACCTATTCTATTGGTTAACTTGTCCTTCTGTGCGAAAAATAAATATTCCAAACATATTCTGGGACAGTTGTGGAATGCTATAGATCCCAAATGAATAGAACCACATGCATCAAAAAACTTTTGCTGTCATGCCTTGATCTGTTTCACCTGTCCTTGTGCTTGTCTCCACCCCCCTAGCCTTTTAAAATTGTAAACTTGGATTAGCTAACACAACGTGTCATTGGAACACAGGAGTGATGGTTGCTGATAATGGACCTCTGTACGCCTATGTAGATATTCCATTAAACATCTGCCATTTTCAGTGCTAGCTGTGCCACCAGAGATTCTGGGTTCGAGCCCAGTCTCTGTCGCAGCTGACTGGGAGGCCCATGGGGCGGCGCACAATTGGCCCAGTGTTTCCTCCGACACAGTGGTGTGGCTGGCTTCTGGGTTGGATGTGCATTGTGTTAAGATGCAGTGTGGCTTGGTTGGGTTGTGTTTCGGAGGTAGCATGGCTCTCGACCTTCGCCTCTCCGGTGTCCTTACGAGAGTTGCAGCGATTAGACATGACTATAACTACTACAAATTGGATACCACGAAATTGGGTAAAAAAATGTATAAAATAATAATAAATTTAAAAAGAAATTGTAATTTACAACAACAATGTCTACAATGTATCTCTGATCAATTTGGTGTTATTTTACTGGACAAAAACGTGCTTTTCTTTCAAAAACAAGGACATTTTTAAGTGACCCCAAACTTTTGAACGGTAGTGTACATGTCAGTACATACACACAACAAGTAGGCACATGGGGGAGAGGAGCTGTGTCGAGAGGTGTTGACATCAGAATGGGATGAGATATTCTGGCTGGGTTTGCTTTATGTGGTTGAGCTAAGTCTTCCATAGTGCAAATTCAGAGGCCCAAGAAAGGGAAGTGAACCCAACAAATGAAATACGCATTCCCTTCACTGTTAGTTCAGTAAGTTCAATAGTTAGATGGTTGGTCATTGTGTAAAGTCTTTGTTTGTTCACAGGGTTATTGAACTGTATTGTGTTTCAGAGATCCTCCCCTCATGCAGCCTGTGAATTATTGAGCTGGTTTGGGAAAGCCAGGTGGCTCAACATGAGGAGTATATTTTTAGCCTGTAGTCTCTTAATGGAGGTCTGAGAATGAGGTCTTTCAGGGGGACACTCCCAGTTCTCTCCATTCTCTCTTCCATACTCACCCCCACTCTCTTCTTTTCATTCAATCCCTCCCATTCTCTTCCTATCCCCTACAGAAAAAAAGGTGCTATCTAGAACCTAAAATCGTTCTTCAGCTGTCCCCATAGGAGAACCCTTTGAATAACCCTTTTGGTTGCAGGTAGAACCGTTTTGGGTTCCACAGAGGGTTCTACCTGGAACCAAAAAGGGTTCTACCTGGAACCAAAAAGGGTTCTCCTATGGGGACAGCCGAAGAACCCTTTTGGAACCCTTTTTTCTAAGAGTGCACTCCCATCTCTGCCATTCTTTCTCCCGCTCCTCTTCTCTTTTCACACATTTTCGAACTATTATTTGTTTCAAATGAGAGGGTATAATGGAAGAATGGAAGAAGTAGTGTTCTGATATCAGAATATATGCATCTTGTATGGAATGATTATAGTTCTTCTGTAATACTCCGGGTGTCGTGGGTGTGGAGTCAAATGCAGGAGACAGAGTTCAATGCTGTGCGTCTTTTACTAGCACCAACGCACCACAGGGTGCTCACAAAAGTAATGTTCCCAAACACAGGGGAAAAAGTACAATGGAAAAAATCACGACTAGGCACTAAGCACGTACCTCTACAACAGAGCCGAAGGTTTACAATGAAATAATCCCGCACAACAACCAGGCGGGCCGGCTGTCTAATAAAGACAAACTAATTAAACATGAACAGGTGCTACCACTAAACATACAAGGAGGGGGAGGAAAAACAATCAGTGGCAGCTAATAGGCCGGTGATGACGACCGCCGAGCGCCACCCGCCCGGGAAGGGGAAACACCCTCGGTCGGACTCGTGACATCTTCAAGGTATAAAAAAATGAAATATTTAAAATCTGAAAACCTTGAGTCATAAGGTGTTCCTCTATATTCCTCTATACTTGGGGTGGCAGGTAGCCTAGTGGTTAGAGTGTTGGGCCAGTAACTGAAAGTTGCTAGATTGAATCTCTGAGCTGACAAGGTAAAAATCTGTCTTTCTTCCCCTGAACAAGGTAGTTAACCCACTGTTCCTAGGCTGTCATTGTAAATAAGAATTTGTTCGTAACTGACTTGCCTTGTTAAAAAAAAAAAACTAATTGACACAGAATGTTAGCATTATGGGAGTCTGCTTATTCTGCCTGTGCCTCTTTGTATGGAAGAGGAGCTGCTAAACTTGCAGTGGAAATGCCCACAAGAGGCCCTTGGAATAATTCAGCAATGTTTTGATAAGGGATAATGGAAGTGGTTAGGTACAATTTTTATGCGAAAGTAGTACTTCATGCCCATATTTTTCTCTCTCTCTCTCTCTCTCTCTCTCTCTCTCTCTCTCTCTCTCTCTCTCTCTCTCTCTCTCTCTCTCTCTCTCTCTCTCTCTCTCTCTCTCTCTCTCTCTCTCTCTCTCTCTCTCTCTCTCTCTCTCTCTCTCTCTCTCTCTCTCTCTCTCTCTCTCTCTCTCTCTCTCTCTCTCTCTCTCTCTCTCTCTCTCTCTCTCTCGGCTGACCAGTGCCCATTCATAATTCAGCTCCTTCCATAATGTATCCTTTTCACTCAATACTCAAATTAAATTGTATTTGTCACATGCCCCAAATACAACAGGTGTAGATTTGAACGTGAAACGCTTACTCACGAGCCCCTTTCCAACAATACAGAGTTAAAAAGTACAATACTTGCGTACTATTGTTTGTACAGATGAACGTGGACTTGTGTCATGCACAAAGTAGATGTCCTAACCGACTTGCCAAAACTATAGTTTGTTAACAAGAAATTTGTGGAGTGGTTGAAAGACGAGTTTTAATGACTCCAACCTAAGTGTATGGAAACTTCGGACAGCAACTGTACCACCAAGGTACCACGTGCACCTATACAAACAATATTACGCAAGTATAAACGCCATGGGACCACGCAGCCATCATACCACTCAGGAAGGAGACGTGTTCTGTCTCCTAGAGATGAACGTACTTTGGTTCAAAAAGTGCAAATCAATCACAGAACAACAGCAAAGGACCTTGTGAAGATGCTGGAGGAAACAGGTACGAAAGTATCTATATCCACAGTAAAAACGAGTCCTATATCGACCTAACCTGAATGGCCGCTCAGCAAGGAAGAAGCCACTGCTCCAAAACCACCATAAAAAGGTCAGACTACGGTTTACAACTGCACATGGCTACAAAGATCGTACTTTTTTGAGAAATGTCCTCTGGTCTGATGACACAAAAATAGATATGTTTGGCCATAATGACTCTCATTATATTTGGAGGAAAAAGGGGGAGGCTTGCAAGCTGAGGAACACCATCTCAACCGTGAAGCACAGGAGTGGCAGCATCATGTTGTGGGGGTGTTTTGCTGCATGAGGGACTGGTGCACTTCACAAAATAGATGGCATCATGAGAGAGGAAAATTCTGTGGATATATTGAAGCAACATCTCAAGACATCAGTTAATGCTTGGTTGCAAATGGGTCTTCCAAATGGACAATGACCCCAAGCATACTTCCATAGTTGAGGCAAAATGGCTTAAGGACAATAAAGTCAAGGTATTGGAGTGGCCATCACAAAGTCCTGACCTCAATCCTATACAAATGTTGTGGGCAGAACTGTAGGAAGCTTGTGGAAGGCTACCTGAAATGTTTGACCGAAGTTAAACAATTTAAAGGCAATGCTACAAAATACTAATTGAGTGTATATACATTTCTGAAGACGGGGAATGTTTACTAGGATTAAATGTCAGGAATTGTGAAAAACTGAGTTTAAATGTATTTGGCTAAGTTTGAATGTAAACTTCCGACTTCAACTGTAGTTAGGGGTAAAAGTGACTAGGCAATCAGGATTGTTGATTAACAGAGTAGCAGCAGCATATGTGAAAGAGTGTGAAAGAGTGTCTCTCCATGTGTGAGCCAGTGAGTGTGCATAGAGCCAGTTAGTGTGCATAGAGCCAGTGAGTGTGCATAGAGCCAGTTAGTGTGAATAGAGCCATTTAGTGTGCATAGAGCCAGTGAGTGTGCATAGAGCCAGTTAGTGTGCATAGAGCCAGTTAGTTTGCATAGAGCCAGTGAGTGTGCATATTGTCAGGACCCGGTTATGAACCCGGGTCTCCGGAGTGAGAAACAGTCACTTAACCAACTGAGCCACGAATAGTCGGCAGAACCCAGAAGATGAGGCAGACACAGCAGTACTTGAGTGAAGTTCTTCAGGAAAACATGTAACTCCACAACCTCAAAAGGAATCCTACAAGAACAAAGGTATTCCTCCAAGACAAAAAAGGTAAATCCACAAGGTGGAAGGTGGAAGGTAAAGCACAAAAGCCTCAAAAGATACTCAAAAAACAAACAAACAAGAACAAAAAACAGAATTCCACAAGAGAGTCCACCGGGATCAACAAGAGTTCTCAGAGTACTAGGGCTGGGTGCTAACATACAAACACAGAGCAAAGAACAGAGGAAAACAAAGGGTTTAAATACAATCAGGGGAAACGAGGCACAGGTGCAAATAATAATGGGGATCAAGGGGAAACTAAAGGTCAAAAGGCACAATGGGGGCATCTAGTGACCAAAAACCGGAACAACCCTGGCCAAATCCTGACACATATAGCCAGTGAGTGTGCATAGAGCCAGTTAGTGTGCATAGAGCCAGTGAGTGTGCATATAGCCAGTGAGTGTGCATAGAGCCAGTGAGTGTGCATATAGCCAGTGAGTGTGCATAGAGCCAGTGAGTGTGCATAGAGCCAGTTAGTGTGCATATAGCCAGTGAGTGTGCATAGAGCCAGTGCAGGAGAATCAGTGCAAAAAAGGGGGTCATTGTAAATAGTCTGGGTAGCCATTTGATTAACTGTTCAGCAGTATTATGGCTTGCAGGTAGATGCTGTTCAGGAGCCTTTTGGCCCCAGACTTGGTGCTCCGGTACCGCTTGCCCTGTGGTAGCAGAGAGAAAAGTTTAAGACGGGTGGCTAGAATCTTTGACAATTTTTATGGTCTTCCTCTGACACCGTCTGGTATAGAGGTTCTGGATGACAGGGAGCTTGGCCCCAGTGATGTACTGGGCTGTACGCACTTCCCTCTGTAGTGCCTTACTGTCGGATGCCAAGCTGTTGTCGTACCAAGAGGTGATGCAGCCAGTCAAGATGCTCTCAATGGTGCAGCTGTAGAAATACTTCCATAATCCCTTATTTTTCACGCAAATTAGCAAAAATTCTTTGTCCCTCTGACAAAAACAGAACAAACCAAACAAGCATAAAGAAGAGGAGGGTCAGTGCAGTCCGATGGAGATCAGTCAGCGCTCATTTCCATAGGCCTCTCTGTCTGATTTGATGCTCTGTGACATATTGAGTCTAATTTGTAGCCTAAAGAACTAAACAGCTGTGGCCTATTTTATTGTGCTGTGTTCCGGTGGGTGATGTCACCATTTTTGCCTTGTAAGACTGACCTGTCTTCAGTGGTCAATGTGAAGATGTCAGTAGAATTTCTCTGGACTGCTGATGGAGGAGGAAGGGCAGAGGACAGCAGGCCTGTGTAAAGGGCTCTCCACAGTGATTTCACAGTCTACGCCAACGGAGCTACGGAGCTCTGTTTGCGTCGCGTTCCAAAACTCCAGCCGCACAAAAGTACGTACAACTACCTCCGTCGTATCCGTTGCGTGGTATGTGGAGAGCCTAGGTTTTGTCGTAAAGTATAAAGAGTGAGAACACGTAGTACTCATTTGTGCTTTCGATTCCTGACTGCTCCAGGACATAGCATACCTATGTGTTGTGAATGCGTGCATACAGGCCCCAGCCTGTCTGGCCAAGAGGGTGTACAGCACACCATATGTGACAGCTAGACACAACATGGCCAATCAGCTGGGACTGGGGGGGTCAGGAGATGCAGAGTTTGACTGAATATGAATGAAAATGTATGTGGGTCTTGGTAAGAAAGACTATTGATTTTAATGAAACTATGAAATAGGCTTAGTGATCCTTTAAATTGGTACTAGTTACTGTATATTAATATGTCGTGTTTATCTGTCTGTTTTACAGATGACATGAATGGCAGTAATCTTGGTAAGTACCACAAACACTTTTTAATTGAATCTATTTGCACTTGATGTTTGAACAATCAATCATCCTGAACCTCCATTCTAACCATGTTCAGTCACTGAACACACTTGAAGTATATGAGAATGATAATACCATGTTAGAAACTGCCAGGATTCATCATCGGCACCTCATCACATAAAGCTCCCATCTGGTAAAGTAAACCCCAGCACAGTTTGTCTCAGTGATTCAGAGCAAACAACAGGTAAGCTCAGCCCAGTCCAGATGTTGTTATCTCTCGGGTCATTGTGTAACAGTCAGTTCACTTCAACAGGTAGGTAGGTATGTGATTGTAAAGATGTGGCTGTGTGATTATCACAGTGATACAGACTCTTGGATAGCCTACCACCAACCAGGCATGGAGGCTTTTTACATTCCTCCCTTCCAGGTGCTGAACACAGCAATGTGACTGGGACATCATCCACGTCAGCCACTTAGCGTCCGCCTCCAGGCCCAGTCAGGGATGCACTATCGGGTGTTCCACCACCGAGGAGAGGGGTTTGGAGGGACTGAAACCAGTCAGACCAGCCTGGCTTGAATGAATCCTGAATCCCTGCCCACCTGATTAGAGGTCTCACCCAGCCAGCCAGGATATAATGACAGAATTATGTTCTTGCCACTTCCCGTCTGCCCCGGCTGGGCTTATAGTCACGCTAGCCTGGCACAGTATGTCATTAGCTCCCCAACTGTAGCCCAACGAGAGGCAGCAGCTCTGTCATTTTACATCTAAATCACAGGGCTCTCTGGAGATCACAGCAATGCTAAATCGCTCATGTAACCGCCTACCCCTCGCTCACTTAGTATGCAGAGCTTATATATACTGTATTAACACTGCAGAATTACTGTGACATTGATGGAACAGAGGCGAAGAGATGTCAACTAGGCAAAACTGTTATTCTGGATGATATTGACCTACTGTGATCATTCCATCTAACTGTGATTGTAAAAATATATTGCTAATAATATTAGAATGAGTTTTAGATGATTTATGGTTAACATCACAGGGATGATTAACAAGCCAGCTCAGCATCCATCAGAGCTCCAACTAATCTGCTGTGATTAGTCTAAGCCCTCTACGCCAGGTTTGGGAAGGAAGGACTGAGTGATGATCACTCTGAGTGATTCTCCACTCAGAGTTTTGCTTATTTGTTTGGAATTGCTTGTCAAATGTGTAATTACACTGCCATTGGTTTGGATCCTCCCTATGGTACAAAACTGTCGTCACACGAGTCGCAGACATGCAGGATTCCTTCAATAATGTACATAGGCTCTCATGCAGCTTTTTTTACGAGTCCTCACCTCCTGAGGCCGAGTCAAGACCGAGTACAAATGCATATGACACCGAGACAAGACTGAGACACTCAATATGTTGTCGGAGACCGTGACAGGTCTCGAGTACTACAACACCGACTGCAACATAATCAGAATCCTGCTATACAGATGTAGGAACTTAATTTGAGCCAGTTTGCTACAGCAGGAAAATAATCCTACACCAACAGGACATTTTTATTATTATAATAATTAACTGGTATTGTGTAGGGGTTTGATACATGTTTAAGGGTAAATCAAGTCTAAAATATCAATTCATTTAAGCATCAGCTGTCAGAGCAGCTTACCGATCATTGCACCTGTACATAGCCCATCAGTAAATAGCCCACCCAACTACCTCATTCCCAGATTGTTATTTATTTCTTTGCTCCTTTGCACCTCAGTATCTCTACTTGCACATTCACATTCACTTGCCTTCGGAAAGTATGCAGACTCTGAGTTTTTCCACACTTTGTTAGGTCACAGCCTTATTCTAAACTTGATTCAATAGTTTTTTTCCTCATCGATCCACATTCAATACCCCGTAATGACAGCAAAAAAAAACAAAAAAAAACGGAAATATTACATTTACGTAAGTGTTCAGACCCTTTACTCTATACTTTGTTGAAGCACCTTTGGCAGCGATAACAGCCTTGAGTCTTCTTGGGTATGACGCTACAAGCTTGGCACATCTGTTTTTGGGGAGTATCTCCCATTCTTCTCTGCAGATCCTCTCAAGATCTGTCATGTTGGATTGGGAGCTTTGCTGCAAAGCTAATTTCAGGTCTCTTCAGAAATGTAAGATCAGGTTCATGTCCAGGCTATGGTTGGGCCACTCATGGACATTCAGAGAGTTGTCCCGAAGCCACTCCTTCGCTGTCTTGACGGTGTGCTAAGGGCCATTGTCCTGTTGGAAGATGGAGGTCCTGAGCGCTCTGGAGCAGGTTTTCACCAAGGATCTTTTTGAACTTTGCTCTGTTCATCTTTGCCTCGATCCTGACTAGTACCCCAATCCCTGCCACTGAAAAACATCCCAACAGCATGATGCTGCCACCACCATGCTTTACCGTAGGGATGGTGCCAGGTTTCCTCCAGATGTGACGCTTGGCATTCAGGCCAAAGAGTTCAATCCTGGTTTCATCTGACCAGAGAATCTTGTTTCTCATGGTTTGAGAGTCTTTAGGTGCCTTTTGGCAAACTCCAAGAGGGCTGTCATGTGCCTTTTACTGAGGAGTGGCTTCCATCTGGCCACTCTACCATAAAGGCCTGATTGGTGGAGTACGGCAGAGAGGGTTCTCCTTCTAGAAGATTCTCCCATCCCCACAGAGGGACTCTGGAACTCGTTCAGAGTGACCATCAGGTTCTTGGTCACCTCTCTGACCAAGGCCCTTCTCCCCCGATTGCTCTGTTTGGCCGGGCGGCCAGTTCTAGGAAGAGGCTTGGTGGTTCCAAACTTCTTCCATTTAACAATGATGGAGGCCACTCTGTTCTTGGAGGCCTTCAATGTATTTTTTTTAAATGGACCTTTATTTAACCATGTAGGCAAGTTGAGAACAAGTTCTCATTTACAACTGCAACCTGGCAAAAAATAAAAATAAAGCAAAGCAGTGCAACAGTTGTGTGTGCTATTTACAGATTGGCTGTGTACAGGTACAGTGATCGGTAAGCTGCTCTGACAGCTGATGCTTAAAGTTAGAGAGGGAGATTTTTGCAATTCGTTGCAGTCATTGGCAGCAGAGAACTGGAAGTAAAGGCGGCCAAATGAAGTGTTGCCTTTGGGGATGACCAGTGCAATATACCTGCTAGAGCGCGTGCTATGGGTGCCTGTTGCTATGGTAACCAGTGAGCTGAGATATGGCGGGGCTTTACCTAGCAAAGACTTATGGTGGGTTTGGCGACGAATATGAAGCGAGGGCTAGCCAACGAGAGCATACAGGTCGCAGTGGTGGGCAGTATATGGGGCTTTGGTGACAAAACTAATGGCACTGTGATAGACTACATCCAGTTTGCTGAGTAGAGTGTAGGAGGCAGGATAGTCAGTTTTACGAGGGTATGTTTGGCAGCATGAGTGAAGGAGGCATTGTTGCGACATAGGAAGCCGATTCTAGATTTAATTTTGGATTGGAAATGCTTAATGTGAGTCTGGAAGGAGAGTTTACAGTCTAACCAGACACCTAGGTATTTGTAGTTGTCCACATATTCTAGGTCAGAACCATCCAGAGTAGTGATGCTAGTCGGGTGGGAGGGTGCGGGCAACAATCGGTTAAAGAGCATGCACTTAAAAAGAGCATGCATTTAAAAGCAGTTGGAGGCCACGGAAGGAGTGTTGTATGGCGTTGAAGCTCGTTTGGAGGTTTGTTAGCACAGTGTCCAAAGAAGGGCCAGATGTATACAGAATGGTGTCGTCTGCATAGAGGTGGATCAGAGAATCATCAGCAGCAAGAGGGACATCATTGATATATACAGAGAAAAGCGGCGGCCCGGTAATTGAACCCTGTGGCACCCCCATAGAGACTGCCAGAGGTCCGGACAACAGGCCCTCCGATTTAACACACTGAACTCTGTCTTAGAAGTAGTTGGTGAACCAACCGATGAAGATACGTAGTTGCACAATATTGTCTTTTATCAATGGCGGTTATGATATTGTTTAGGACCTTGAGCGTGGCTGAGGTGCACCCATGACCAGCTTGGAAACCAGATTGCATAGTGGAGAAGGTACGGTGGGATTCTAAATGGTTGGTGATCTGTTTATTAACTTGGCTTTCGAAAGATTTTTGAAAGGCAGGGCTCTGACATGCTCTGACATGCACTGTCAACTGTTGGACATTATATACAGTGCCTTGTGAAAGTATTCGGCCCCCTTGAACTTTGCGACCTTTTGCTACATTTCAGGCTTCAAACATAAAGATATAAAACTGTATTTTTTTGTGAAGAATCAACAACAAGTGGGACACAATCATGAAGTGGACCGACATTTATTGGATATTTCAAACTTTTTTAACAATTCAAAAACTGAAAAATTGGGCGTGCAAAATTATTCAGCCCCCTTAAGTTAATACTTTGTAGCGCCACCTTTTGCTGCGATTACAGCTGTAAGTCACTTGGGATATGTCTCTATCAGTTTTGCACATCGAGAGACTGACATTTTTTCCCATTCCTCCTTGCAAAACAGCTCGAGCTCAGTGAGGTTGGATGGAGAGCATTTGTGAACAGCAGTTTTCAGTTCTTTTCACAGATTCTCGATTGGATTCAGGTCTGGACTTTGACTTGGCCATTCTAACACCTGGATATGTTTATTTTTGAATTCCATTGTAGATTTTGCTTTATGTTTTGGATCATTGTCTTGTTGGAAGACAAATCTCCGTCCCAGTCTCAGGTCTTTTGCAGACTCCATCAGGTTTTCTTCCAGAATGGTCCTGTATTTGGCTCCATCCATCTTCCCATCAATTTTAACCATCTTCCCTGTCCCTGCTGAAGAAAAGCAGGCCCACACCCAAACCATGTTTGACAGTGGGGATGGTGTGTTCAGGGTGATGAGCTGTGTTGCTTTTACGCCAAACATAACGTTTTGCATTGTTGCCAAAAAGTTCAATTTTGGTTTCATCTGACCAGAGCACCTTCTTCCACATGTTTGGTGTGTCTCCCAGGTGGCTTGTGGCAAACTTTAAACGACACTTTTTATGAATATCTTTAAGAAATGGCTTTCTTCTTGCCACTCTTCCATAAAGGCCAGATTTGTGCAATATACGACTGATTGTTGTCCTATGGACAGAGTCTCCCACCTCAGCTGTAGATCTCTGCAGTTCATCCAGAGTGATCATGGGCCTCTTGGCTGCATCTCTGATCAGTCTTCTCCTTGTATGAGCTGAAAGTTTAGAGGGACGGCCAGGTCTTGGTAGATTTGCAGTGGTCTGATAGTCCTTCCATTTCAATATTATCGCTTGCACAGTGCTCCTTGGGATGTTTAAAGCTTGGGAAATATTTTTGTATCCAAATCCGGCTTTAAACTTCTTCACAACAGTATCTCGGACCTGCCTGGTGTGTTCCTTGTTCTTCATGATGCTCTCTGCGCTTTTAATGGACCTCTGAGACTATCACAGTGCAGGTGCATTTATACGGAGACGTGATTACACACAGGTGGATTGTATTTATCATCATTAGTCATTTAGGTCAACATTGGATCATTCAGAGATCCTCACTGAACTTCTGGAGAGAGTTTGCTGCACTGAAAGTAAAGGGGCTGAATAATTTTGCACACACAATTTTTCAGCTTTTGATTTGTTAAAAAAGTTTGAAATATCCAATAAATGTCTTTCCACTTCATGATTGTGTCCCACTTGTTGTTGATTCTTCACAAATAAATACAGTTTTATATCATTATGTTTGAAGCCTGAAATGTGGCAAAAGGTCGCAAAGTTCAAGGGGGCCAAATACTTTCGCAAGGCACTGTACTGTAGACAGGTGAATGTCTTTCCAAATCATGTCCAATCAATTGAATTTACCACAGGTATACTCCAATCAAGTTGTAGAAATATATCAAGGATGATCAATGGAAACAGGCTGCACCTGAGCTCAATTTTGATTCTCATAACAAATGGTCTGAATACTTATTTAAATAAGGTATTTCTGTTTTTTATATGTAATACATTTGGAATAATTTCTAATAACCTGTTTTTGCTTCGTCATTATGGGCTTTTGTGTGTAGATTGCTGAGTTTTTTTGCATTTAAAAAAATCAATTTTCGAACAAGGCTGTAACGTAAAATGATTGGGAAAAGGTCAAGGTGTCTGAATACTTTCCGAATGCACTGTATAGCGTATCTTTTATAGCCTTTGATTATGTTCACTCTGTTGGCTTCATATGACGAACATACATACAATACTATGCTTGGAGCTTTCAAGAGCTACTTCAACATTTTGCTTCATATCTCTGTCATAATAGTAAATATACAGGTATATGTTGTTAATTTGATCACTGTTGTCGCTGAGAATTTTCCTGCGCTGCAGGAAATTTGACTGAACCTCCAGATTTGGTCTCCACTATGACGTAGAAATACATCTTAACTATAGACTACTGTAGCCTATCAAAATGTATTTATTGTTAGAAAGTATGAACTATTAAAAAAATATATATATATTTATCTAATCTTCCTGCTGCAGAATTGTTTTACAAAACAACTGTCAAATTAAGATTTTACATCTGTATGGCTCCTTTTTTCTTACATTATTTGCTTTACTTTAGTTGAAGGTCCATGCTACAGTTGGTGACATAAGCTAATAATGAAGGTGCAGGGCCTGATTATACAATATACATTTATTTCATTTTTTTAACATCAAGAACATGATCTCTTCCACTAAGATTCGTGTCAGCTTAACTTTGCCCTTTAGTGAGACATGTTGTGTAAGTAAAGGCCACAACATGAATAATGTTGGTGTTTGCGAGGCAGGCAGGCTGGTCTGAGTGTAAAGCTAACTGGAGCAGGAGAATGGCGCTGTTCGGCGAGGTTCACGGCTGTTATTCTTACAGGCGATGAGCGTGAAAGGAATTAATGCCATCTGACAGTTCTGGAGCAAGAAGAGGAGGGCTGGACGGAAAAGGAGGAGAGCGAGAGAGAGGAGAGGGGGTGTGAGAAGAAAGAGAGGAGGTATGGATGGATGGAGAAGAGTAAGGGAGGAAAGTACATTGGGGAAGTGTTGGATGAGGGAGACAAGGAAAGAGGGAATGAGCTAGATATGGAGAAAGCAAGGATGAGCAAGATGGGGGAAGAGAGAGCATAAGCTAGAGGGGGGGGGGAGCAGGAATGAACGAGATACTGTAGGAACCACCACTGTTCACCACCACAAAGAATGTCATATGGGCTCTATAGATGTTATCATGAAGACATGAAAAGTAGACTGGAATGTAACTCCAATGCATGCTGTCTTAACAGGCACGTTTGAAATGCTCTGAGACACTTAAACTCTGACATTTTATCACAGTCAAGAAAATCCAGTGTGGCTAGTATGTGTGATTTAGCTGAGGCCAAATTGAAAATTAGTAGCCAGTCATTCTGGAATTGAGCCTCTAAGAGGATTCTTATGATAAGTCCCCAGGTGGGTTCAGTCTAGGAGATTTCTAACTGAGGTGAACATGGTCATTCATAGAATGCTGGGAATACACGTAGGGCTGAACACTGAAGATGGAGAAACAGTTTAAAGAACTATGGGTGAGGGATAGGCAGACTGAGAATAGCGGGGCAAAACAGCTTACTAATGCTAATGAGGATTATAGAGACAGAGAAAATAGACATGGCACATGAGGGAGAGACCGAGTGAGAGAAAAGAAACATGATGGAAGGTGAGTGAAGGATTGACAGAGAGAGAAGAGGGACAGGAAAGCGAGGGAGGATCACACTGTAATTTGGCAGGCTCCAGGACCACAGTCCACAGCAGACTCCTTTTGTAGGAGGAGTAGCAGACAGAGATCTGCACCCTTCTGTCTGTGAAACCTGTCATTATCATGTTGGCTGAGAGAAGAAAACAACGTCTTGATGTCTCATCCTTAAAAACACACAAACCCCTCTGCTCATGAACTCCAGATATCCCAAATGCTTGATGTCGAGACTATCTCTGTTTTTTAGTGGTTTGAGTGAGGGGCCTTGCT
The DNA here is from genome assembly GCF_021184085.1 of Oncorhynchus gorbuscha. Lineage (NCBI taxonomy): Eukaryota > Metazoa > Chordata > Actinopteri > Salmoniformes > Salmonidae > Oncorhynchus > Oncorhynchus gorbuscha. Next base: position 62,178,427 of record NC_060176.1, read on the forward strand.
TTATTTATAGAACACAGTGTTGTAGGCCTAACCCTACTGAATGTGGTGTAGGTAAGGATCAAGACTAGTCCAGCCTGGTTTAACATATAGAAATTGAACCATCAGAAAATGGTTTATCACATCATGGGGAAGACAATAGCTTTCCATGTATTTTTACCAATCATAAACTTCCAAAGCCACACATTTAGTGAGGTGATATTATTTTATACTAGTGATACTATTCCCTATAATAGAGACCGCAATGCTCCTCTCTGAAATAAGCAGTGTGTGTTGTTTGATCCAAGGCTTATGGTAAAAGCCAGACTAAAACCCTCAAACACTGTGTCTGTGAGCTGGGCTCATTCCCTGTCATCATCTGTCTCTCTAGCACGGTATACCTGTCTGCTGTAGGTTATCATAGGTTCTGTCTCTAGCACGGTATACCTGTCTGCTGTAGGTTATCATAGGTTCTGTCTCTAGCAAGGTATACCTGTCTGCTGTAGGTTATCATAGGTTCTGTCTCTAGCATGGTATACCTGTCTGCTGTAGGTTATCATAGGTTCTGTCTCTAGCAAGGTATACCTGTCTGCTGTAGGTTATCATAGGTTCTGTCTCTAGCAAGGTATACCTGTCTGCTGTAGGTTATCATAGGTTCTGTCTCTAGCACGGTATACCTGTCTGCTGTAGGTTATCATAGATTCTGTCTCTAGCAGGGTATACCTGTCTGCTGTAGGTTATCATAGGTTCTGTCTCTAGCATGATATACCTTTCTGATGTAGGTTATCATAGGTTCTGTCTCTAGCACGGTATACCTGTCTGCTGTAGGTTATCATAGGTTCTGTCTCTAGCAAGGTATACCTGTCTGCTGTAGGGGATCATAGGTGGAAGAGATTGTATAATGGTGGTGCCTATTCATGTCTTTGTTTGTATAAGAGCGAGTTGGTTCACGTTGGAGTTATCTGTCTCTTGGTCCACTGAGTGAGTGAGTGAGTGGACCTGAGATGGCTCACTAGTTTTTGTTGTCTCCCTCTGCTGGTGAATCCTCTGAAGTCTGGTCATGTTGAGGCTGTAAAGACCAACCCCCGTGTTGGTTTCCCCGCAGTGCTAAAGGGCCCTAACCTCTCTTCCCCTGCTCACGTAATATGACATCATGTGTTGGGTTCCCTGAAGCGCTAAATGGCCCTTCCCTCTTCTCCTCTGCTTACGCAATATAACATCATGTGTTGGGTTCCCTGAAGCGCTAAATGGCCCTTCCCTCTTCTCCTCTGCTTACGTAATATAACATCATGTGTTGGGTTCCCTGAAGCGCTAAATGGCCCTTCCCTTTTCTCCTCTGCTTACGTAATATAACATCATGTGTTGGGTTCCCTGAAGCGCTAAATGGCCCTTCCCTCTTCTCCTCTGCTTACGTAATATAACATAATGTGTTGGGTTCCCTGAAGCGCTAAATGGCCCTTCCTTCTTCTCATCTGCTTACGTAATATAGCATCATGTTGTTGTTGTTTTTACTGTGTTTAGGGTTGCCACCCGAAAACGGATTTTGTTTCCCAGGTTATTTAATAGGCACTCGCACTAACCATTTATGTTTTTACAGAACTATCTCCATAGTTCTGTAACAGGATATGAATGTCTATCACTCAATACTGTTTAGTATTGCAGTGTTCCTAAAGCCAGTGTGTTATCACTTAACTTGCGTTAGCTGGAATTACACTGATAAATAATTTGTGCGTTTCACCACCCCTGAATTACTGCCAGCTGGACACTGTGGAATGTGTGTGTGTGTGTGTGTGTGTGTGTGTGTGTGTGTGTGTGTGTGTGTGTGTGTGTGTGTGTGTGTGTGTGTGTGTGTGTGTGTGTGTGTGTGTGTGTGTGTGTGTGTGTGTGTGTGTGTGTGTGTGTGTGTGTGTGTGTGTGTGTGTGTGTGTGTGTGTGTGTGTGTGTGTGTGTGTGCATGCGTGGGTGCGTGTGTGTGTGCGTGTGTGTGTGATAAGCCTTCTTCGACTGTATGTTCTGTAAGGGCACAACTGGCTAGGAAGTTAGGGGTAGTGTATCTTCATCCATTACTTGTATGACACAAAATGGTTGTCTATGACTTTACTGGTCGAAACAGAGAGTTTTGTTGGCAGTAGTTTTTAAATTCACAAAGTTCTGTTCTGTAAAAGGTAATGTGTTCTATGATTGATTTGATATTTTGCTTGGGATGAAACAGAATATATTGAAGATATTTGTGTAAGTCTTGTTAAATGGATGATGAATGGATTCTAAAGATGCTCTGTTTTAGGTATCAGTGTTTTTAATGTTTATTAGTATTGACACTGACCAGTTCAGTTCAGTTTGAAATACCCTCAGGAAGTGCAGGGCAAAATCAGGCTCATTGATCTATGTCATCAGTGCCCTCAAAGCTCATTATGAAGCTGAGGACACTGGGACTTAACACTTCCCTCTGCAACTGGATCATGAACTTCCTGATGGGCCGCCCCAAGGTGGTAAGGGTAGGTAAACAACACATCCGCCACGCTGATCCTCAACATGGGGGCCCCTCAGGGGTGCGTGCTCATTCCCCTCATGTATTCCCTGTTCACTCATGACTGCATGGCCAGGCACGACTAACACCATCATCAAGTTTGTTGATGACACAACAGTGGTAGGTCTGATCACCGACAACCATGAGACAGCCTATAGGGAGGAGGTCAGAGACCTGACCATGTGGTGCAAGGACAACAACCTCTCCCTCAACGTGATCAAGACAAAGGAGATGATCGTGAATTACAGGAATAGGAAGACCGAGCACGCCCCCGTCAATGTAGTGGAGCAGATTGAGAGCTTCAAGTTCCTTGGCGTCCACATCACCAACAAACTAACATGGTCCAAGCACACCAAAACAGTCGTGAAGAGGGCACGACAAAACCTATTCCCCCTCAGGAGACCGAAAAGTTTTGGCATGGGTCCTTGGATCCTCAAAAGATTTTACAGCTGCACCATCGAGAGCATCCTGACAGGTTGCATCACTGCCTGGTATGGCAACTGCTCGGCCTCCGACCGCAAGGCACCACAGAGGGTAGTGTGTACGGACCAGTACATCACCGGGGCCAAGCTTCCTGCCATCAGGACCTCTATATCTGGCGGTGTCAGAGGAAGGCCCTAAAAATGGTCAAAGACTCCAACCACCCTAGTCATAGACTGTTCTCTCTGCTACGGCACAGCAAGCAGTACCAGAGCACCAAGTCTAGGTCCAAGAGGTTTCTAAAACAGTTTCTACCCCCAAGCCATAAGACTCCTGAACAGCGAATCAAATGGAAACCCGGACTATTTGGATTGCCCCAACCCCCCACCTTCTTCTATGCTGCTGCTACTCTCTATTATTATATGTGCTGTTAGAGCCGATTTGGACATATTTGTATAAAAGACTGAACATACCGAGCTCCATGTACATTTGTGTAAATATATTAAATATGAATGTATATAGGTATTATTATATTAATATTAGGTACGTACCTTTATGATTTATATGATTTATATTTACCTGATTGAGATATATTTATTTGTTGTTAGTGTAACTGTAAGTGTGTTAGGATAAAGGCAGGAAGTTGGAAACCTTGAGTGTGGACTGTATACGTATGAAACAACCCTGCTTTAGGCTTGGGCAGTGGCTATGGTAAAGAGGAAAGGAAGCATATGCATAGTCACGTTACATATTACCTCGAAACCTCGACAATACTGTAATCTGGGAGACGGCGAGACTTATCTCTGGCTACTACAATACTAGAGCAGGTCTGTTGATGGATCATCAATCTGCTATTTTACTACTACTATTACTGATACTAGTACTACTACTACTGTGAACAATGGTCTCTATCCACCCCACCTAAACATGCTCAAATTTGAATGTCTCTGTCCTTGTATTCTGCCTCTCTCTCTATCAGTCTCTCCCTATCCTCTATTGCATTTGAATGTGTTAAGCCTCTTATATGTGACTTACTGTGGTAGTTCATTAGCATCGACATTGGGGGTGGGCTGTGGGTCGTGAGCCTGTGGGGCTGTGGGAGAGTGAACAAGTGGCTGCGGTATTAGCAGGGTGGAGCTCAGGACGGTGGGCTGAGACCTGACTGGACAGGACATGGGTGACCGGTAGTGTGAGGTCCCCAGGAGAGGAGGGTACAGGGTAGAGAATCATTAGGGTAACAGGGTAACAGTAGAGTACGTGGTCCACTGGTTCAGAACCGGACACTTCATAACATGGCTTCCTGGAGAGGACACTGGAGGGATGAAGGAGTAAAATCCATTGGATGATAAAGCAAAAAAAACAAAGACAAAGACAAAAGAATTCACTTAGAACTAGTTATGGCAGTACACTATACCACGCAATTCATTGGTGAACTGTTTGATTGGCTGTATGTTGTAATGTTGCTTTGTGGGTTCATTTTGTGACAATAAATGGTGGATCATTATTGTGATCACCTGCAGGAACACATAATTATCATTAATATCTTACACTTGTTAAGCATTATCTAGTGGCTCTGTTTTTTTCCAGTGCACTGTTCCTGGTTTGCAACCTAGAACTGACACCTTGGTTAACTCTACTTGGCTTCTTTTGACGAAATGACTCGATTAGTTAATGTCAGTGTGTGTTGTCAGCTTGAACCTGTCTGTGTTTATGCTTGGACGTGCACGTTGGTCCTCTGTGGAAAGTGCCAGAGGCAGAGGGAGGGGAGGCTAATTTGGCCACGGGGAGCATTGTTCAACAGCAGAGAAAATAGGACCATCAGTTCCACTCAGATAACCCCTAACCATCATTGGACCTCAAGCCAAGCCGTGACCCCAGGGCTTGAACTCTGTGGTCATGTGACCAGGCAGTAAAGTGACCAGTGGTGTTGGCTTAGGAGTCTATGCTCAGAGAGAGGACAGTCTGTAGACGGAAGAGGTTGTCTGTCAGAGAGAGAGAGAGACAGAGACAGAGAGAGAGAAGGACAAGAGTCATGAGGCTCCCATGCCCTGTGGCCTTTCTTTAGCGGAATCTGTGCATGAATGGCGTCCCGGCAAACTGGGAGAAGCATGAAATGGATACATGGGAAGGTAAGAGAGGATGGGAGAATGAAAGGGGTTGGGTCTATAGCCTTTATGGCCCATACTTTAAGCAACCTTACATCAGCATTTGTAAATGAGAGAACAGACTAGCATTTAGTTGAAGGGCTAATCCATGGTTTTGTCAAATCATTTTCTTAGTTTCGTATTTTCTTCTTCGGAAACCCATTATGTAATGATATTGTGACCAGTTTGTCACTTTTGTTGCTGCTGTACTTTCCAAGATATACATATATGTAATACAATAAATGACTTGATAGTTGTGCGCTTTTATCTGTTATTCCAAATATGTTTGTGTATTTTGTTGAATAATCAATAAATTTTCATGAATTTGTGAATACATATTTGAGGATTTTGCCATATTTCAATGTGTGTTAATTTGAACGTAGTAGAGTAGTAGAGTTGGTATTGGTATGTGTAGTTGAGTGCTGTTGTGTACTGCTGAGTGGGGTTAGATATGTATTGATCTGTGGTCTGTGTCTGTGGCCCATCTGGAAAAGGTTTAGTCCCCAGTCAGCATTGTTTATGTGTTGGAGGAGAGGTTAAGATTACTCTACTGGGCAGTGTTAAACCCCTGGGTTTAAACCCCTATCATGTCCTTGGACTTTGTAGATGACTCAAACCTTAGCAATGTTCTCAGTCAATGGAACTGTCACATTTCTCTTTCCCAGCTGAGTTACAAATCAATGTAGTGCTTTTTTGGGACACAGTGGGGAGTTTTTTTTCAATGTGGAATCAGTTGTTCTTCTTTCAATGGTAAAAGCCTCCATACATTGATTGTGGTCCTCTATTGGTTTCCTTTGAAACCCCAAACCTCTTGAAACATGAGTAGTATACAGATGTAGGATCTTAATTTGACATATATTGTCACAGCAAAATAGTGCAGCAACAGGATTTTAACATTTTGTTGGTTAGGCTATTAGTTGGCCAAAAGTAGGCTACATGGAAAGTGCAAAACTGTTAATATAACCCTGTGTTAGTGTGGGTTTTCATTGAATTTATGTCAAACACCAAGCTCATCTGCGTTTCCAATTCTCAGCAACAAAAGAGTGATTACGATACTACACCTGTATGACCATCACTCACTGCTACCATGGTTACCACCAGCCAGTGTTCTATCTAGCCTTTTGAGGGCCCTGAGCGAGTTTTGTAAGTTTACACATTTTGCCATGGTCGTAGAGAATATTTGGCAGTTTTAATGCAAGTCTTCTGCAGTTGTACAGATTTTACCATATCTGACTGAGTGACTAACAAAATCATTGGGGGCCACCTGGCAGCCAGGGCTCCTGGGCACGTGCCCGGTCGGTATTCGGCCATGATTACTACAATTTTAGATAGCTGGCTAGACTAACTTACCAATCTAAAAATGGTTAGCTGACATGGCTAATTGAGTGACTGTCATTGACTGACAAAGCAAGAGAAAAACTGCTAATGCACAACCAAATTTCGAACTTGCACCTTGTGTAAGTGACTGTTTATGTCGCTTATGCCTGGAGCCTACCCTGCTATTCTAGAGACAACCAGATCAAGAGCTCTTTGCTGAGCCCTATGTGTTTGATCATGTTTATCTTGGTATGTGATAGTCATTGTGATCGATTGTCTAGTGGTTTAACAAAAACATAACATTACCATCAGCTGAGTTGTTCCGTTTACGAATTCTCTGGGGACATTTCTCTCATGTTTCCTATTGTCTCTTATGTGTTGTCTTTTCAGGGAAGGGAGGGGCTACTGTATCCGCTCCCTTTCCGCATGCTAGTCCTATCCTGTCAGCTCTGGAAGTTGTGTTTCTTCTCCAGCTGAAGGAGGGTTAAATCCACTCAGTCTTTCATCATGTAAAGGAGCCCGCTGATGCCTCTCAACACACCAATTCACTCCTGCCATGGCTCATCCAAGCAGGAAGTCCCCTTTCTTACACATTCTGGGTGGAGGGAGTCTGCGTGTGCTTATGTGTGTCTGTGGATGCGGGGGTAGTGGGATAGAGGCTGTGTGTGTGAAGATCAATAACAGTGGGGGAGGTCAGGAACTGTGGCATATGTACAGGCTAAATATAGCCAATGCCAACGCCTGCTTATTATGGCGTTCTAGGGTCTTTCCCCTCATTTCATTTGAACCTTTATGTGAGTTCTGATCCAGCCAAACCAAATCAAGTCCTGCCAGTACACACCCCCGATGCATACACACTTTAAATCTAACACACACAAAACACCATCTGATACTCCCTATGAAAAAAAGCCATACCTTGACCTGATCACTTTATTGATTGACCTTAATCCCTTTCTGATTAATAATTTGTTCCTATGCATAGTATGGATATTATTCTAGGTGCTGTTTTTAGTTAGATCAAGTCTATTTAGATAGTCAAGCCCCCCCCCTCTAGACACAGGCACACACACACAGAAATAATAGCAAGTGCTTGATTGCATTATAGGTTGTATTTCCCGAGACAGGAAGGGTCTGGTGATGGAAAAGATAGGTGGGAGTTAGCCCGTTAGCCTGCTGAGCCTGTTAGCCTGTTAGCCTGCTGAGCCTGTTAGCCTGTTAGACTGCTGAGCCTGTTAGCCTGTTAGCCTGCTGAGCCTGTTAGCCTGTTAGACTGCTGAGCCTGTTAGCCTGTTAGACTGCTGAGCCTGTTAGCCTGTTAGCCTGCTGATCCTGTTAGACTGCTGAGCCTGTTAGCCTACTGAGTCTGTTAGCCTGTTAGACTGCTGAGGCTGTTAGCCTGCTGAGTCTGTTAGCCTACTGAGTCTGTTAGCCTGTTAGACTGCTGAGGCTGTTAGCCTGCTGAGACTGTTAGCCTACTGAGTCTGTTAGCCTTTTAGCCTGCTGAGTCCGTTAGTCTGCTGAGCCCGTTAGTCTGCTGAGCCCGTTAGTCAGCTGAGTCTGATAGCCTGCTGAGCCTGCTGAGTCTGTTAGCCTACTGAGTCTGTTAGCCTTTTAGCCTGCTGAGCCTGTTAGCCTGCTGAGTCCGTTAGTCAGCTGAGTCTGATAGCCTGCTGAACCTGCTGAGTCTGTTAGCCTACTGAGTCTGTTAGCCTTTTAGCCTGCTGAGCCTGTTAGCCTGCTGAGTCCGTTAGTCAGCTGAGTCTGATAGCCTACTGAGTCTGTTAGCCTTTTAGCCTGCTGAGCCTGTTAGCCTGCTGAGTCCGTTAGTCAGCTGAGTCTGATAGCCTGCTGAACCTGCTGAGTCTGTTAGCCTACTGAGTCTGTTAGCCTTTTAGCCTGCTGAGCCTGTTAGCCTGCTGAGTCCGTTAGTCAGCTGAGTCTGATAGCCTACTGAGTCTGTTAGCCTTTTAGCCTGCTGAGCCTGTTAGCCTGCTGCGGCTGTTAGCCTGCTGAGCCTGTTAGCCTCTGTGAAGCCCCCAGTAATACTGAGGAGTGCTGGGGGAAACAGACTTTTATTAAAGGAGGGGTTTAAATGGCCCAATGTTATAAGCACCTGTGTTGTTAAATACCACCATTTGGTTCATATTAGGTTGTGCTGACTGTTAAGGCTCCACATTAACAAGCACAATATCAAACTGCTGAGTCCGTTAGCCTGCTGAGTCCGTTAGTCTGCTGAGTCCGTTAGTCTGCTGAGTCTGTTAGTCTGCTGAGCCTGTTATAAGCACCTGTGTTGTTAAATACCACCATGTGGTTCATATTAGGTTGTGCTGACTGTTAAGGCTCCACATTAACAAGCACAATATCAAACTGCTGCAAAGTAGTGATATTCAAAAATGCTAAATGTCCTATGTTTGCTACCTGTTGGTTGAAACTGAACATTTAGACTCTTATTGAATGCTATAGCAATTATATAATCGCTCAGTCATAGAGTGCCCCAGTCTGTGAAGAGAATCAATTAGATTTGTGTCACAGGTTATGTTGAATTTTGAAATTAGATGAGTGGCTTTTTCTTGGTGGATTTTAGGGATCTGTAACTGTACCCACGTCTAAGAACCCAAGAAGCTATACAGAGAAATAACCAAACACGTCAACGAATATTGATTACATTCCAATATTGAGATCAAAGACCTGTTCAAAAGGGCAGCAGCTAGCCTAGCAGTTACAGCATTGGGCCAGTAACCGAAAGGTTCCTGCTACGAATACCTGAGCTGACAAGGTCAAAGAATCTGTCCTTGTGCCCTTTAGCAAGACACTTAACCCTAATTTGCTCAAAGGGCGCTGTACTACTATGACTGACCCCGTAAAACCATACATTTCACTGCACCTATCTGGTGTATGTCACAATAAAACATGCTATTTATTTTATTATTAAATGTACCTTTAGATGTATTCATCAAGGAACTCAAATGAATGTGATTGTGGTACGGCAGTATGCCTAAGTTGTCAGGTTAAAACATAGAAATGAGAACAGCAGAGCTCAGTATCTATTGTCTCAAGACTTGTCGCTGTTTAGGGCAAAGAGAATGCAAGACAACATTACCATTTATGCTGTTACAGAAACTCAACATTTTTGGTTTATTTGTATACTTCATCAATATTTTGGGAATGAGCTGAATTCACTTTAATAATGTTTAATAATGTTATCTCTAAAAAAAATCTTACAAACTAGTGACTAATATAGTATTAAATAGCATAGAATTAACATGGTATCTGGCTAGAAAGTAATTACCCAATGCTAATGACCCAGGCTGTAATCCCTGGTAAGATCTCAGCCTGCTTCCCAGAGACAGTACTGTGTGAGAGGGGGGGGGGGGGGGGGGGGGGTTAAATGTTATCCAGTATAGTATGCGATGTCAACATGCCACCATTGTCATGACTATGAGCCAAATCTGCAACTGCATAAATTAACATAACACTGTGGAGACAGGAGAGACCAAACAGCATGGTGGCTGACTGTTGGAAAGGTGCTGATTGGTTCTGTCTTCTTACTGTCTCATAGAGATAGAGAGATAGAGTGGGAGAGAGAATGAGTCGGCATGTACTGTACTTAGTTAGGAGAAAGTATGCACCCTTTCCTCTATACTAGGCAGAGGAAAGGCCCTAAAAATAGTCAAAGACTCCAGCCACCCTAGTCAGACTGTTCTCTCTGCTACTGCATGGCAAGCGGTAACCGGATCGCCAAGTCTTGGTCCAAGAGGCTTCTAAATAGCTTCTACCCCCAAGCCATAAGACTCCTCCTGAACCTCTAGTCAAATTGCTACCTTGACTATTTGCATTGCACCCCCCCCCCCACCCCTGTCATCTATGCATAGTCACTTTAATTAACTCTACCTACATGTACATAGTACCTCAACTAATAAGGTGCCCCCGCACATTGACTCTGTACTGGCACCCCCTGTATATATTGTTATTTTTTACTGCTGCTCTTTAATTACTTGTTACTTTTATCTCTTATTCTTATCCATATTTGTTTTGAAACTGCACTGTTGGTTAGTGGCTCGTAAGTAAGCATTTCACTGTAAGGTCTAAGGTCCATACACCTGTTGTATTCGGCACAAATACAATTTTATTTAAAGGAGTGAGTATTGTAGAGAGAGAGATGTAAAAGAGGGAGTGGAAAAGTACAGGAGCTCCATTCAACCCCTGCTCCCTTTCAGCTGGACATGATTGTAATGGAAACACAAGACCAAACTGCTGAGTGTAATACCCTTCAGCAGGCCTTGTCCCAGTGTCACCCATTCAAAGGCTCCTCCATTGACCTTTGTCTGACTGGGAATCTGACAAAGGGAAGATGTTGCCACTATGTCTCTCTTTTCTCAGCATGGCACAGGTAATAGGACATGGGGAGAGGAACCATGGAGCAAAATCAAAAGAGATGCTCAGTTCATTAACACATTTACCAAAAGGGGGTGGTTACATTTTTTGAATTTCAATTTTATTCGCCCAGTATAAACAAACCTGTTGATAAGGAGCATTGTTTTAATTGCTGAAATAAGATTACTGAAAGGGTTAACTCCAAACGTTACCTTGTGCATCTAGTTCACTAATGTAGTTGTAAGTAGGCCAATATCATTATTGGATCAGTGTGAAACAGGAGTGGTGTTTGGGAATGTCTCTTGTCCATTGACTCTGGTTTAAAATGCTTGCGTTGCATTTCCTGGTTTGCGTTAAAGTTTGAAATGAAACCCAGCCTAACCCCTGGGAAACAATGCAGGCTTTAATGGACTCAGTGGGAGGGCTGGGTGAGGGAGGGGTGAGGTGGGGGTCCCAGGAATTAGGCTGCAGAGAGAGAGGGTGGAGTTCAAGATGAAGCAAAGGCCTGACTTTACAACTCTACGACTTGTCCCGTTACTGTGGATTTATCACCCTGGTCACATGATCCAGGAGGAGCCGGGGGAAGGGAGGGTGACCAGAACCAGGATGGAACCAATTTGACAGACTGGACCACTCGCTGCCATAGGGGGATGTGAGGCGGAGCCAGAGTTTGACGTGACACATTGAGATCAAGTGTGTGAAGGTGTGAAGCAGGTTGTTTATATGGTGGCCATGCACTTGAAAGAGAGGGTGACATATTTGGCAAATAAGACTCTGCTGGTGTGAATTAAGGAAACTAACGGTCATTGTGTTTTTTTCATTGAAGGATGTCAGGCATTTCACATGGGATGCTCAATGAAATATATGGTTTTGATGCATTCATGTGCTAAAGTAAGACAGACAAATGGCTTATTGAGGATGAGAGGATCCATAGTGTAAAACTATGTGATCTTAGACTTGCTTTAAGGCAATGAATTATTTTATGTGCTCTCACAGCTTGGGTTGAAGTAAAATAGCTAAACAGAACATGGTGTTGGTGATCTATAACTTATAAGCAAGACAATGCAGAGGAAGATCTGTATACAGTATGCCCCCAAAAAGAGCACCTTTTGGTGGCAGCCAATTTGAGAAACAGAATATAGCTCTCAGTTGAAACAAAGGGCGTATGTGGGTCCTATCTTCTTTTCTGGCAGGCTTAGTAGAGGTGTTGTTCTATTTAGCACACAGCACAGGGGCTTAACGACTGAAGGGCTCTTGATTTAGACCTCAAGCTGAACCTTTTCTGATACCTCCACCCTTCCTTGGGCCACAGGCTTCTGTCCTCATTGTGCTCCAAGAGCTCATTTTAATCAGGCTAAAGTCACTTCGCATGGAATCATTATATAGGACATCAACATTTTCTGGATATAAAGTGCTTACATGCTGCAATATGTAGTAGTGTGAAAGCAAATTGATGCTCATCGTATATGGCTGCAGGTAGCCTAGTGGTTAAGAGTGTTGGGCCAGTAACCTAGGTAAAAAAAACTGTTGATGTGCCTTTGAGCAAGGCACTTAATCCCAATTCCTCTGAATACGAGTGTAAATAGATATGTTGCTAAACTTACTTCTGACAGGCCTTGTTTTTTAATTCAACGGAGTCTCTCTGTACTACATTGTTATCTGTATGGCAGTGTGATAGATAGTCATTACATGAGTGTTCCATATAGAAGACCAAAAATTGGAGTCGTGTCACTGAAAAATCTATTGCACACTTCAACAAGGCTTGTGTTGAGTCAAAGCTCCTCACTGTTTTCAGGGTGGCGTTGTGTTCACGTTATTAACTAATGATTAAATTATAATCTACTGGCGGGAACCGAGTGACCCTATTGTGTGTGTGTGTGTGTGTACAGTATGACAACCTCTGAGGAGCTTCCTAAGGAGAATTTAGACCTCGTACCATTTAAATGGTAATCCCACTGGGATTTAGAGGTCTTCAATTCACCATTCAGTATATCTGGGAGAGGCTTTATCCTCCTATACATTCCTCCTGCTCTGGCTAATTAGCTCTAATACATGAACGGACTCTGGACTCTGAAAGCCCACTCTAGTTCTTATAGTAGGCTTAGAGAAATACTGGACAGATAGCACCTCTTACAAATGTAGGATCTTAATTTGATGCAATGCAGGACATTTAAAATGTGTAGTTTATTTGAAGTTTAAAAGGCATCTGAAGTTTGTAATTTAAAAAATTAGATATATTTTTATTTCACCTTTATTTAACCAGGTAGGCCAGTTGAGAACAAGTTCTCATATACAACTACGACCTGGCCAAGATAGAGCAAAGCAGTGCGATAAAAACAACACAGAGTTACACATGAGATATGCAAACGAACAGTCAATAACACAATAGAAAAGTTTATATACAGTGTGTGCAAATGTAGTAAGATTAGGGATGTAAGGCCATAGTGGGGAAATAATTACAATTTAGCAATTGAACACTGGAGTGATAGATGTGCAGAAGATGAATGTGCAAGTAGAGATACTGAGGTGCAAAGGAGCAAAAAACAAAAAACAATCTGGGAATGAGGTAGTTGGGTGGGCTATTTACAGATGGGCTATGTACAGGTGCAATGATCGGTAAGCTGCTCTGACAGCTGATGCTTAAATGAATTACAAAGTATTTACCACTTTTACATTTTAGACTTGATTTACCCTTACAGGAAATGTATCAAACCCCATACAAAATACCAGTTAATTATTACAATAATAAAAATGTCCTGTTGGTGTAGGATTATTTTCTTGCTGTAGCAAACTGGCTCAAATTAAGTTCCTACATCTGTATAGCAGGATTCTGATTACGTTGCAGTCAGTGTTGTAGTACTCGAGACCTGTCACGGTCTCGGACAATATATTGAGTGTCTCGGTCTTGTCTCGGTGTCAGATACATTTGTACTCGGTCTTGACTCGGTCTCAGAAGGTGAGGACTCGTAATTTATTCCCGAGACCAGTGGAGTTAAAAACAAATAATTAGCAGCTTCCATTCAGTCAGGAAGTATTCAGACCCCTTCCCCTTTTTGTTACGTTACATTCTTATTCTAAAATAGATTTTAATCAATCTACACACAATACCCCATAATAACATAGGGAAAACAGTTTTTGCTATTTTTGCAATACCTTATTGTAACGTCGTTCGTCTGTTGAATGAAGAGAGTCAGACCGAAATGCAGCGTGTAGGTTACTCACGACTTTAATGAAAATAATCGCGGTACATGAAATAACTTGTATATGAAAACAACAAACGAAACGTGAAACCTATTACAGCCTATCTGGTGACTACAACACTAAGACAGGAACAAACACCCACAAATTACAACGCGAAAGTCAGGCTGTCTAAATACGGTTCTCAATCAGAGCCAACGACAAGCACCTGACTCTGATTGAGAATCGCCCCAGGCAGCCAAGCCTAACTAGACACACCCCTAATCATACACAATCCCAATTACTACAAACCCCAATACGAAACACAACATATAAACCCATGTCACACCCTGGCTACCCAAACATATACCAAAAACACAAAATACAATGACCAAGGCGTGACACTTATTAGATAGGTATTCAGACCCTTTGCTATGAGACTGGAAATTGAGCTCAGGTGCATCCTTTATACATTGACCATCCTTGAGATGTGTCTACAACTTGATTGGAGTCCACCTGTGGTATAATCAATTGATTGGACATGATTTGGAAAGGCACACACCTGTCTATATAAGGTCTCACAGTTGTCAGTGCATGTCAGAAATTAAATTGTAGACCAGTCAGCCAAAAAAGCTTTGAAACAAGAGAGAATTGATATTAGTGTTCCACTGGGTAGAGGTGAGGCCAAATGTAAGATGAGAGCCATTTTGATAGATGTGTGGCAGAAGAGATGGGACGCTAAGCCTAAGGGCCAGCGTTTATATGCCCTCCAAAGAAAGGTCAGTGGACCAAGATTCAGGGTTAGGGTTAGGGTTAGGGTTAGGGTTAGGGTTAGGGTTAGGGTTAGGTCAGATTAGGAAGAAATAGGTGGTGCTTGCTTGATTGCGCTTAGGACATTATACATTGAACGTGTTATTACATCTGGTTGGCAAGCAAGGGAATGATTTGTGTCTAGAGTGTATGGTCGATGAAACGGTGGAGCATGTGTTGTTGTGTTGTTATATTGTTGTAAGTATGTTGAAGAGAGGGAAAGATTGAAGTGTAGGGTCATTGAGGTTGGACAGGGTTGGGGGAGTTTGGAAGCGATTTTGGGAGTGGGGGAGGGTCTATTAGAAGTTAGTAGGGCTCTTTTTTTCAGAAGAACTGATTTAGGTAGGAGGTTATAGAAATGTTGTAAACCGTGATTGACCACACACTCCAGCACAGTAGATGGCGGCATGCACCTTTAATGTTGGTTTGTGGACCGCCATAATATCATAGAAGAGGAAGAAGTGCATGTCAGAGCAAAAACCAAGCCATGAGATCGAAGGAATTGTCCGTAGAGCTCCGAGACAGGATTGTGTTGAGGCACAGATCTGGGGAAGGGTGGCAAAACAATTCTGCAGCATTGAAGGTCCCCAAGAACACAGTGGGCACCATCTTTCTTAAATGGAAGAAGTTTGGAACCACCGAGACTTTTCCTAGAACTAGCCGCCAAACTGAGCAATCGGGGGAGAAGGGCCTTAGTCAGGGAGGTGACCAAGAACTCGCTGTGGAAATAGGAAAACCTTCCAGAGGGACAACCATCTTTGCAGCACTCCACCAATCAGGCCTTTATGGTAGAGTGGCCAGACGGAAGCCACTCTTCAGTAAAAGACACATGACAGCCCGCTTGGAGTTTACCAAAAGGCACCTAAGGGACTGTTAGACCATGATAAACAAGATTCTCTGGTCTAATGAAAGCAAGATTGAACTCTTTGGCCTGAAAGCCAAGCGTCATGTCTGGAGGAAACCAGGCACTATCCTTACGTTGAAGCATGGTGGTGGCAGCATCATGCCGTGGGGATGTTTTTCAGCATCAGGGACTGGGAGACTAGTCAGGCTTGACAACCTACTCCAGAGTGCTCAGGACCTCAGACTGTGGCAACGGTTCACCTTCCAACAGGACAACAACCCTAAGCACACAGCCAAGACAACTCAGGAGTGGCTTCGGGGCAAATCACTCAATGTCCATGGGTGGCCCAGCCAGAGCCCGGACTTGAACCCTATAGAACATCTCTGGAGAGACCTGAAAATAGTTGTGCAGCAATGCTCCCCATCCAACCTGACAGTGCTTGAGAGGATCTGCAGAGAAGAATGGGAGAAACTCCTCAAAAACAGGTTTGCCACGCTTGTAGGGTCATACCCAAGAAGACTCGAGGCTTTAATCACTGCCAAAGGTGCTTCAACAAAGTACTGAGTAAAGGGTCTGAATACTTATGTAAATGTGATAGCTCAGTTTTTTAAAATCAATTATGTAATATAATAGAGAAATCACGCAGAAAGTAGCCTACACAATCGCAAAGCAAGTTAATATATTCACATATGGCCTAATTTCAGCAGAATATAATAGGAAAACATGATTTTTTGCACTGTTGCCATTTGGGAACTTTTTGCAAAATTAGAGTATACACACTTCTCCAGGCACCACTACACCAGTGTATAGGGCCGATGGAAGACAGCAGTCACACACAGCATGACGTTAAAGCATAAACAGTCCATAAACTCTGACATAATAAGCCTGTCATGCGGGTGAAAGAGGACCCAAAAGCGACTTGGCGAAAACAGAGTCTTTAATCCAGTAAAGTAAATACAAACAAAAAACACAACTTTCACTCGAAATGACGAGGACAAACTGGAGACTCGATCTTGAACAGCAGGTGAACAGCAGGTTGCCTCGGGAAGGCACTTCAGACTCAGACACCTGCTCACCACGCAGCATCTGAGGAAAACACGACACGACAGGGCGATACACAAACACAGCACGGTGAATTCTAGACAAGGAACCGACAGGACAGGAACGGAACACAAAGGAAGAAATAGGGACTCTAATCAGGGAAAGGATCGGGAACAGGTGTGGGAAGACTAAATGATTGATTAGGGGAATAGGAACAGCTGGGAGCAGGAACGGAACGATAGAGAGAGAGAGCGAGAGAGTGAGAGAGGGGGGGGAGAGAGAGGGATAGAAAAAGGGAAAGAACCTAATAAGACCAGCAGAGGGAAACGAATAGAATGGGAAGCACAGGGACAAGACAAGATAATAAATGACAAAACATGACAGTACCCCCCACTCACCGAGCGCCTCCTGGCGCACTCGAGGAGGAATCCTGGCGGCAACGGAGGAAATCATCAATGAGTGAACGGTCCAGCACGTCCCGAGACGGAACCCAACTCCTCTCCTCAGGACCGTAACCCTCCCAATCCACTAAGTATTGGTGACCCCGTCCCCGAGAACGCATGTCCATGATCTTATGTACCTTGTAAATAGGTGCGCTCTCGACAAGGACGGGAGGGGGGAGGGAAGACGAACGGGGTGCGAAGAAAGGGCTTAACACAGGAGACATGGAAGACAGGATGGACGCGACGAAGATGTCGCGGAAGAAGCAGTCGCACAGCGACAGGATTGACGACCTGGGAGACACGGAACGGACCAATGAACCGCGGAGTCAACTTACGAGAAGCTGTCGTAAGAGGAAGGTTGCGAGTGGAAAGCCACACTCTCTGGCCGCAACAATACCTTGGACTCTTAATCCTGCGTTTATTGGCGGCTCTCACAGTCTGTGCCCTGTAACGGCAAAGTGCAGACCTCACCCTCCTCCAGGTGCGCTCACAACGTTGGACAAACGCTTGAGCGGAGGGAACGCTGGACTCGGCAAGCTGGGATGAGAACAGAGGAGGCTGGTAACCCAGACTACTCTGAAACGGAGATAACCCGGTAGCAGACGAAGGAAGCGAATTGTGAGCGTATTCTGCCCAGGGGAGCTGTTCTGCCCAAGACGCAGGGTTTCTGAAAGAAAGGCTGCGTAGTATGCGACCAATCGTCTGATTGGCCCTCTCTGCTTGACCGTTAGACTGGGGATGAAACCCGGAAGAGAGACTGACGGACGCACCAATCAAACGACAGAACTCCCTCCAAAACTGTGACGTGAATTGCGGGCCTCTGTCTGAAACGGCGTCTAACGGGAGGCCATGAATTCTGAATACATTCTCGATAATGATTTGTGCCGTCTCCTTAGCGGAAGGAAGTTTAGCGAGGGGAATGAAATGTGCCGCCTTAGAGAACCTATCGACAACCGTAAGAATCACAGTCTTCCCCGCAGACAAAGGCAGACCGGTAATGAAGTCTAGGGCGATGTGAGACCATGGTCGAGAAGGAATGGGGAGCGGTCTGAGACGACCGGCAGGAGGAGAGTTACCCGACTTAGTCTGCGCGCAGTCCGAACAAGCAGCCACGAAGACGGCGCGTGTCACGCTCCTGAGTCGGCCACCAAAAGCGCTGGCGAATAGACGCAAGAGTGCCTCGAACACCGGGATGACCAGCTAACTTGGCAGAGTGAGCCCACTGAAGAACAGCCAGACAGTGGAAACAGGAACGAAAAGGAGGTTACTAGGACAAGCGCGCGGCGACGCAGTGTGCGTGAGTGCTTGCTTAACCTGTCTTTCAATTCCCCAGACTGTTAACCCGACAACACGCCCATAAGGAAGAATCCCCTCGGGATCAGTAGAAGCCACAGAAGAACTAAACAGACGGGATAAGGCATCAGGCTTGGTGTTCTTGCTACCCGGACGGTAAGAAATCACAAACTCGAAACGAGCGAAAAACAACGCCCAACGAGCTTGACGGGCATTAAGTCGTTTGGCAGAACGGATGTACTCAAGGTTCTTATGGTCTGTCCAAACGACAAAAGGAACGGTCGCCCCCTCCAACCACTGTCGCCATTCGCCTAGGGCTAAGCGGATGGCGAGCAGTTCACGGTTACCCACATCATAGTTGCGCTCAGATGGCGACAGGCGATGAGAAAAATAAGCGCAAGGATGAACCTTATCGTCAGACTGGAAGCGCTGGGATAGAATGGCTCCCACGCCTACCTCTGAAGCGTCAACCTCGACAATGAATTGTCTAGTGACGTCAGGAGTAACGAGGATAGGAGCGGACGTAAAACGTTCTTTTAGAAGATCAAAAGCTCCCTGGGCGGAACCGGACCACTTAAAACACGTCTTGACAGAAGTAAGAGCTGTGAGAGGGGCAGCAACTTGACCGAAATTACGAATGAAACGCCGATAGAAATTAGCGAAACCTAAAAAGCGCTGCAACTCGACACGTGACCTTGGAACGGGCCAATCACTGACAGCTTGGACCTTAGCGGAATCCATCTGAATGCCTTCAGCGGAAATAACGGAACCGAGAAAAGTAACGGAGGAGACATGAAAAGAGCACTTCTCAGACTTTACGTAGAGACAATTCTCTAAAAGGCGCTGTAGAACACGTCGAACGTGCTGAACATGAATCTCGAGTGACGGAGAAAAAATCAGGATATCGTCAAGATAGACAAAAACAAAGATGTTCAGCATGTCTCTCAGAACATCATTAACTAATGCCTGAAAAACAGCTGGCGCATTGGCGAGACCAAACGGCAGAACCCGGTACTCAAAATGCCCTAACGGAGTGTTAAACGCCGTTTTCCACTCGTCCCCCTCTCTGATGCGCACGAGATGGTAAGCGTTACGAAGGTCCAACTTAGTAAAGCACCTGGCTCCCTGCAGAATCTCGAAGGCTGATGACATAAGGGGAAGCGGATAACGATTCTTAACCGTTATGTCATTCAGCCCTCGATAATCCACGCAGGGCGCAGAGTACCGTCCTTCTTCTTAACAAAAAAGAACCCCGCCCCGGCCGGAGAGGAAGAAGGCACTATGGTACCGGCGTCAAGAGACACAGACAAATAATCCTCGAGAGCCTTACGTTCGGGAGCCGACAGAGAGTATAGTCTACCCCGAGGAGGAGTGGTCCCCGGAAGGAGATCAATACTACAATCATACGACCGGTGAGGAGGAAGGGAGTTGGCTCGGGACCGACTGAAGACCGTGCGCAGATCATGATATTCCTCCGGCACTCCTGTCAAATCGCCAGGTTCCTCCTGAGAAGTAGGGACAGAAGAAACGGGAGGGATGGCAGACATTAAACACTTCACATGACAAGAAACGTTCCAGGATAGGATAGAATTACTAGACCAATTAATAGAAGGATTATGACATACTAGCCAGGGATGACCCAAAACAACAGGTGTAAACGGTGAACGAAAAATCAAAAAAGAAATAGTCTCACTGTGGTTACCAGATACTGTGAGGGTTAAAGGTAGTGTCTCAAATCTGATACTGGGAAGATGACTACCATCTAAGGCGAACATGGGCGTAGGCTTCTCTAACTCTCTGAAAGGAATGTCATGTTTCCGAACCCATGCTTCGTCCATGAAACAACCCTCAGCCCCAGAGTCTATCAAGGCACTACATGTAGCACCCGAACCGGTCCAGCGTAGATGGACCGACAAAGTAGTACAGGATCTTGATGGAGAGACTTGAGTAGTTGCGCTCACCTGTAGCCCTCCGCTTACAGATGAGCTCTGGCTTTACTGGACATGAATTAACAAAATGTCCAGCAACTCCATAATAGAGGCACAGGCGGTTGGTGATCCTCCGTTCCCTCTCCTTAGTCGAGATGCGAATCCCTCCCAGCTGCATGGGCTCAGACTCTGAGCCAGAGGAGGAGATGGTTGCGATGCGGAGCAGGGAAACACCGTTGATGCGAGCTCTCTTCCACGAGCCCGGTGACGAAGATCTACCCGTCGTTCTATGCGGATGGCGAGAGCAATCAAAGAGTCCACATCTGAAGGAACCTCCCGGGAGAGAATCTCATCCTTAACCACTGCGTGGAGTCCCTCCAGAAAACGAGCGAGCAGCGCCGGCTCGTTCCACTCACTAGAGGCAGCAAGAGTGCGAAACTCAATAGAATAATCCGTTATGGACCGTTCACCTTGGCATAAGGAAGCCAGGGCCCTAGAAGCCTCCCTACCAAAAACTGAACGGTCAAAAACCCGAATCATCTCCTCTTTAAAGTTCTGGAACTTGTTAGAGCAATCAGCCCTTGCCTCCCAGATAGCTGTGCCCCATTCTCGAGCCCGGCCAGTAAGGAGTGAAATGACGTAAGCAACCCGAGCTCTCTCTCTAGAGTATGTGTTGGGTTGGAGAGAGAACACAATCTCACACTGCGTGAGAAAGGAGCGGCACTCAGTGGGCTGCCCGGAGTAGCAAGGTGGGTTATTAACCCTAGGTTCTGGAGGCTCGGCAGGCCAGGAAGTAACAGGTGGCACGAGACGTAGACTCTGGAACTGTCCAGAGGGGTCGGAAACCTGAGCGGCCAGGTTCTCCACGGCATGGCGAGCAGCAGACAATTCCTGCTCGTGTCTGCCGAGCATGGCTCCTTGGATCTCGACGGCAGTGTAACGAGCGTCTGAAGTCGCTGGGTCCATTCCTTGGTCGGTTCCTTCTGTCATGCAGGTGAAAGAGGACCCAAAAGCGACTTGGCGAAAACAGAGTCTTTAATCCAGTAAAGTAAATACAAACAAAAAACACAACTTTCACTCGAAATGACGAGGACAAACTGGAGACTCGATCTTGAACAGCAGGTGAACAGCAGGTTGCCTCGGGAAGGCACTTGAACCAGACAGACTCAGACACCTGCTCACCACGCAGCATCTGAGGAAAACACGACACGACAGGGCGATACACAAACACAGCACGGTGAATTCTAGACAAGGAACCGACAGGACAGGAACGGAACACAAAGGAAGAAATAGGGACTCTAATCAGGGGAAAGGATCGGGAACAGGTGTGGGAAGACTAAATGATTGATTAGGGGAATAGGAACAGCTGGGAGCAGGAACGGAACGATAGAGAGAAGAGAGAGCGAGAGAGTGAGAGAGGGAGGGGGAGAGAGAGGGATAGAAAAAGGGAAAGAACCTAATAAGACCAGCAGAGGGAAACGAATAGAATGGGAAGCACAGGGACAAGACAAGATAATAAATGACAAAACATGACAAAGCCAGTAGATCCTAATCATAAGAATACAAAACACAACCATTAAGCATTTCCTAATCGAAATGTACAACTATTACTTCCCATTGCAAAAAGCATTTCACGTTTAGCACACAAAATTTGACCTAAAGTTTAAAGTGGAACTCACAGCATTTTAACTACTTTGCAGGTATGAAACAAACAGACAATCATAATACCAGTAAAAAATATTTTAAAAATCCTAGTGTATGCTACAAAGCCAACTCAATAAGACGTTTTAAAAATAGGTTCCATTTGACTCAGCGTTCCATAACTTACACTAAGGCATTGTAGGCAGAATAGATGGATCCAGTTCAATGCATGATTAATATAATTCACCAATACATTTCTTGGTAACCCCAAAAATATTGCTATCAGGTTGCAAATCACAGCTGGCTTGGTACATTGTTTGCTGCCTCCATTTGGGATGCACTGTTTCAGTTTTAATGACTCAATATTATGGACAACAACGGATGAATGTGACTAGCACTGGGAATGTCAATACAATCAAACTAGCAAGGGAAAGGATCACAAGTCAGTCATAATGTGGCTAATAGGCTAGCTAATCTATTTATGTAGCAAGCTAAAAACACAGAGCCTAACATTAGCTCGATAGCTAACTAGCTGCTAGGAGGATGTCATGCCATTGGACGAGTGGGGGAGTGACTGACTTTTTCTCCTCATATCGTTTTTCGGTGGCTAGAGATGCAGGTGTCATTTGGTTAGCTAGCAAGAACTTCAACGACTACTATCCAGTTAGCATATCATGCGTTCGCAAATTCACTACTCTACTCCGATTTCTGAGCACTCTCGTCTGAGTGTACCAGAGTGCAGAACCAGTGATGAATTTCTGAAGGCGCAACACACGCTGAATATGACCAGTGTCAGTAAACGTAGCGGAAAATAAGTTATAGTTAGTCAAGAACGCTCTAGAAAATATGCTACGGTGAGTAAAATGGTCAGAGTGAGGTGTTCTCTCATTTATGTGTGGAAGTAGCTAGCTAGCAAACTAGCCAACTTTAGCCAGTTAGCTTTGGTGCTTGGTTGGGGCAAGCATGCATTGGCAGGCAAGCTGCAGAAGAACGAGGAGACTATAGTTCGCCATTGTTTATCAGTGCAATTTTGACGTCCAACTAACTGAACAAATTTGAGAGGGTTTATTTAATGTTCCTTCCTTAGATTTTAGCTCATCTTGCTCTGGCTAGCATTAGTTGTCCCACCCATTAAGTCAAAATGTGACTGGTTGATTCCACTGTCACTCCAAAATGTTACCCTAATACAGTTGAATGGCAGATCCCTTCATCTAGCTTCTGATGGCTGACTATCGAAATATTTAATATTTGAGATTCTTCAAAGTAGCCACCCTTTGCCTTGATGACAGCATTGCACACTCTTGGCATTCTCTCAACCAGATTATTGAGGTAATCACACTGTCTGTAATTTATTTGGAATTCAATGCACACTTAACCAGCATGGCTACCACAGCATTCTGCAGTGATACGCCATCCCATCTGGTTTGACCTTAGTGGGACTATTATTTGTTTTTCAACAGGACAATGACCCAACACACCTCTAGGCTGTGTAAGGGCTATTTGACCAAGAAGGAGAGTGATGGAGTGCTGCATTAGATGACCTGGCCTCCACAATCAACCGACCTCAACCCAATTGAGATGGTTTGGGATGAGTTGGACCGCAGAGTGAAGGAAAAGTGCTCAGCATAAGTGGGAACTCCTTCAAGACTGTTGGAAAAGCATTCCAGGTGAAGCTGTTTGAGAGAATGCTAAGAGTGTGCAGAGTTATCATCAAGGCTACTTTGTTAAACACTTTTTTGGTTACTACATGACTCCATATGTGTTATTTCATAGTGTTGATGCCTTCACTATTATTGTACAATGTAGAAAATAGTAAAAAATCAAATCAAATAAAAAAACATGAATGAGTAGGTGTGTCCAAACTTTTGACTGGTACTGTACATGATGAGTTATTCCAGGGACAGAGTCTTGACCACCTTTCACAAAGGCTTCCCATAACTGGATGAGCTTGTATGAGGGGAAAGTTCACGGCTATCTGATGTGCAGGTTGACCAAAGGCCGTCAGTGAAAGACTTAGCTCAGAGCAGCTAGGGTTAATCTATGGGTTCAGGAGGAGGTAGCATTAATCAGGCCCACTATAGCTGAGGTCTCACCAGGCTCCTTCAGGACTGGGTTATGGGACCAACAACCAACCACCCAGCACTCATTACAGTGTGCTAGTCATGCTAGTCATAGTGTAATAGCTGAGAATGGCGTTAAAGACCAGAGTTGTGGTTGTTTCTCTCTGTATCTTTATGAAACGTCATAATGCAGTCTCCCATGTTGATCTCTAAACCTTCACAGTTATAGGTTTACTGTTCAAATTTGTCCAGTAGTGGTCATCTGTTTTTCAGGAGGGAACTAGTTCATGTTCCTTTATTTTTGGAATTATGTTTGAAGCACACTTCCTATTTAGTAATGGATGATGAGAAAGGGGATAACAAACTTTTATTTATATTGATTTATTTCACTATTATTTAACCAGGTAGGACAGTTGAGAACAAGTTCTCATTTATAACTGCGACCTGGCCAAGATAAAGCAAAGCAGTGCAACAAAAACAACAACACAGAGTTACACATGAGATAAATGTGATGATGTGCAAGTAGAGATACTGGGGTGCAAAGGAGCGAAAATAAATAACAATAAGGGGATGAGGTAGTTGGGTGGGCTCTTTACAGATGGGCTGTGTACAGGTGCAGTGATCGGTAAGCTGCTCTGACAGCTGGTGCTTAAAGTTAGTGAGGGAGATATAAGTCTCCAGCTTCAGTGATTTTAGCTTTTTTTAGTCATTGGCAGCAGAGAACTGGAAGGAAAGGTGGCCAAAGAGGAGTTAGCTTTGGGGATGACCAGTGAAATATACCTGCTGGAGCGTGTGTTACAGGTGGGTGTTGCTATGGTGACCAGTGAGCTGAGATAAGGTGGGGCTTTACCTAGCATAGACATATAGATGACCTTGAGCCAGTGGGTTTGGCGACGACTATGAAGCGAGGGCCAGACAACGAGAGCATGCAGGTCGCAGTGCTGGGTAGTATATGGGGCTTTGGTGACAAAATGGATGGCACTGTGATAGACTACAACTAATTTGCTGAGTAGAGTGTTGGAGGCTATTTTGTAAATGACATCGCCGAAGTCAAGGATCGGCAGGATAGTCAGTTTTACGAGGGTATGTTTAGCAGCATGAGTGAATGAGACTTTGTTGCGAAATAGGAAGCGGATTCTAGATTTAATTTTGGATTGGAGATGCTTAATGTGAGTCTGGAAGGAGAGTTTACAATCTAACCATACACCTAGGTAGTTGTAGTTGTCCACATATTCTAGGTCAGAACCGTCCAGAGTAGTGATGCTAGTCGGGCGGGCGGGTGCGGGCAGCGATCGGTTGAAAAGCATGCATTTAGTTTTACTAGCATCACTACTCTGTACGGTTCTGACCAAGAATATGTGGACAACTACAAATTTCTAGGGAGTGGGTTATTGGCTCTGGCAGCCAAAACAACCAAATACTCCATCTAAACTTGAATCGATTCTCAGTTGCGGTAGGGTTCTAGAAAAATAAGATCTCTTAACTTTCATATTACATCAAAATAATTTCACAAATGCAAAATATACACTTACTGTACACTGTTTTAACAGTATTTTTCAGTGACAACACATTTGTGGTGTCAGTCTTCCGTGTACACACATATCTAATAAGCACAGGTAGTTAACTCTGTTTTCCGTAAACAAGCACTGAAACATGTAAATGTGGCCGTGTGGGAACTCTAACCATATAAAGATGTGTAGTAATTTAACATTTTGTTTTTAGAAAATGATTTCTCACTGATGTGAAAGATATGGTCCTTTTGTTTCCAAAACCGTATCACAAGCGATGCGTGTTAACATTTAGAACAAGCATTGGGGCTCTTAACAAATCTCTCCCGGCCAGAAGATACTATCGTCAATAGGCGCTGAAGGTAGTTAGCGTCTATGAATGGGCTGGTGCTACCCTATCCACTATCCACCAACACCCATCCACCAACACACAACACACCCCTCAACCCCCGCACCATCCCCCCTCATAAAAGCTCTGAACAGATGGGTTGATACCATGGTTACAGTGAATAGCCCAGCGGAGCAAAGGCTGCTTCCAGTTGGAATGTGTCCATGTGCTGATCTGTAGCATGGCTGGCTGAGCTCACAAGATAACACACAACAACTCCACCCTCACTGGCTTAGCTTCCTAACTATGATATCAGTTACCAAGACAGCCCATCCCAAGTTCTGTTGGTCAATTATTTATTAAATGGGGGTTTATCGGCAGACTCAACAGCCTTGGTTTGTCAAATGACTTAAAAAAAAAAAAAAAAAAATGTAACCTTTATTTCACTAGGCAAGTCAGTTAAGAACAATTTCTTATTTTCAATGACGGCCTAGGAACAGTGGGTTAACTGGCTGTTCAGGGGCAGAACGACAGATTTGTACCTTGTCAGCTCTGGGATTTGAACTTGCAACCTTCCGGTTACTAGTCCAACGCTCTAACCACCCTGCCTCGCCTGGTTCACCAACTACTTCTCAGATAGAGTTAAGTGTGTCAAACCTGGCAGTCTCTATGGGGCAGCTAAAGGGTTAAATTCTCGGGCCGATTCTATTCTCTGTATATGTCAATGATGTCGCTCTTGCTGCTGGTGATTCTCTGATCCACCTCTACGCAGACGACACCATTCTGTATATTTCTGGCTCTTCTTTGGACACTGTGTTCACAAACCTCCAGACAAGCTTCAATGCCATACAACACTCCTTGCATAGTCCAAGGACCGTATAAGGTCCTTTAGTCCATTATTAGGCTCCTTTAGTCCATTATTGGGCTAGGGTAGCACTAAAACTGTGGACAGCAGAGAGTGGGGAATTTAGGTTCATTTATTCTCTGCCAGCATGGTGAGTTTTATCATCTAGCCTAGAGGTACATGGGGATTTTTCCAGTTAAGATTTTAAACAGCGTTTTTGGTGTCCTCGAAGTGTGCTGGTCTGGAGATTGTGCAGTTTCTATGGTGATTAGCAAAGTAACTAAGAATGTCAGGAGTTCCCAGAGGATTGTAAGTCATACATTTCAAGCTAGAATCCTTAGTTGCGACATCCATTTTTGGACAGGTGTTTGTGGATAGGTTAACACAAATTAATAACATGTACCCATTGATTCTTGAAGAATATAACTTCTAAATGCCTCATGAGCTTATTAGCTCAACTGTCATTCCCCGCCAGAACCCAGAATATAAGCCGTAAACAACGTAAATGTAATCAAACACTGTATATAGTCTCAAAACTATAGTTTTGATATCATCAGCTCGGCCTATGAATTTGAGAGTGGTTATATTTCTCCATCCCGTAGCTATTTAGAGAAACAGGAGTGGGGATGCCTCTGTTTTTATACAAAGCTGAGGGAGGGCCTGGGGAAATGTAACCACTCAAATTCATAGACAGGGCTATGGAGGCAAGGACTGGCCAGACATGATATCAAAGTTATAGTTCTAAACATGTTTTGAGCCTATAACGTGTTTGTTTACATTTACATTGTTTACAAACATTGGAGTATTAAAACAAGCCAATATTCTGGGTTCTGATGGGGTACGGCAGTTAAACTAAGCTCATTAGGCATTTCTAAGTTATATTACACGAGAATCAATGGATATGTATCATAAGTGTATAGGTCCACAAATAGATGTAGCAACTAAGGATTCTAGATTGAAGTATATCTCTCTACGATCCAAACTCCAACACACACACCCACTGGAACATATGCAAACACAGACACGTACAAGCAAGAATGCATGCATGCACATACACACCTATTGTCACTATATAGAGATGAATGTGAAGCTAAAGCTATTTAGCATCAGTGGTATTGGTATTTGGCGCTAAGGGCTACTGTAGTAAGCTACACTATATATACAGAAGTATGTGGACACCCCTTTAAATGAGTGGATTCGACTATTTCAGCCACACCCGTTGCTGACTGACGATTCTGTGCTTCCAACTTTGTGGCAATAGTTTGGCGAAGGCCCTTTCTTGTTTCAGCATAACAACGCCTCCGTGCACAAAGCGAGGTCCATAGAGAAATGGTTTGTCGAGATCGGTGTGGAAGAACTTGGTTGGCCAGCACAGAGCCCTGACCTCATCCCCATTGAACACCTTTGGGATGAATTGGAACGCCGACTGAGAGCCAGGCCGAATCGCCCAACATCAGTGCCTGACCTCACTAATGTTCACGTGGCTGAATGGAAGCAAGGTATCAGCAAAGGGGGGGGACCAACTCCATATTAGTGCCCATGGTTATGGAATGAGATGTTTGACAAGCAGGTGTCCACATACATTTGGTCATGTAGTGTAGGTATATTGTCTTTATTCTGTTTTCACATCTGGGTCTCTCATGGCCACCACATGTTGTTAAGTTGCTAACACTGTGTAATTGAACCTATTATTTTTGAATGTGCTTCATTTGGGACATCCTGTTCCACTACTTCCTTGAAGGCAGCCCCTCCTTCTAGCCTCTACCCAAGCCCCCAAATATCCCCCAACATATGTTCCAAATTACTGCCCTCACTTGGCCCGGTCTTTACAACATTTCCCATTTTGAAACGCTCAGCAAAAAAAGCTGCTCCATGTATCCTTCGAGGAAACAAGTTGAAGGCTGAAATATGAAGTCTCTGTTAATGGTATGCACTGTGTTTGTCTTCTAAGACAGCTGTGATATGAAACTACCAGTTGGAGAATCAATAAGCAGTTGGTCTGATATATTTAATAAACTCAAATGAATTCCATTCTCACAAATTCCAGCATGTTCACTGATATGTAGACTTTATGTGGGCTTGCATTTCAATGTAATCTATATTTATTGAAATCGGAATGAATCTCATCAGGTTTCACTGAGTGGTGTTAGACTATAGACACTCTGAAGAGTTTACGTGATGCTGTCACTGTGTCCATCTCAGAGAAAGGAGAGCCTGTAATCTAATCACCAGACAGGCCAGCGTGTGTCACTTTAGCCTGGTCCTTTCTCTTCTCAGACATACTAAATAAAACATCCAAGATGTCTGCACTCTCTGTGCTCATTCTTCCTCACATTCAACTGGTTACACACTGGTTGGCGACCCTAAGTTACAGTATGATGGTTAGAGCTGTATTACACATCTTACATTTACATTTTAGTCATTTTGCAGACGCCCGACCTCACTAGTGTTCTTGTGCCTGAATGGAAGCAAGTCCCTGCAGCAATGTTCCAACATCAAGTGGAAAGCCTTCCCAGAAGAGTGGAGGCTGTTATAGCAGCAAAAGGGGGACCAACTCCATGTTAATGCCCATGATTTTGGAATGAGATGTTCGATGGTCATGTAGTGAATGTGTCAGATATCTGTTCTGTCTTCTGCTCTAACCAGTCATTGTGTCTCTCCTGTCAGATGATGCAGCTGACCCACGTGTTTGCCTCATCTGTGGAGACCGCGCCACAGGCCTGCACTATGGCATCATCTCCTGCGAGGGCTGCAAGGGCTTCTTCAAGCGCAGCATCTGCAACAAGCGCGTGTACCGATGCAGCCGAGACAAAAACTGTGAAATGTCGCGCAAGCAACGCAACCGCTGCCAATACTGCCGCCTACTCAAGTGTCTACAGATGGGAATGAACCGCAAAGGTAAGAGGAGACCAAAGAGGCAGATTGACAAGCGGATGAGAGACACACATTAGATTTTACTGTACTAGAACCATAGATTGTTCTAGAACCACAGATTAAATTAGAAGAGCTCCAAGAACTTTCATCTCTCAATCAGACCCCCAGCTCTGTAGTTATGTAGCTAGTGCCCTCTTCTGGATTGACTGGGTAAGTGAATGTTCTCGTTTCACTGTACAAGTTCTTTATTTTCTCCTGTGGCACAATCCTAGCAGCCACCACCAGGTAGAGCCATAGTACAAACGTTGCCATCACAACCCCCTAGGAATTGGACTTTGTGTTATGAAACCCAAACATACTTTTTTAATTGTACTTTGTGTTGTGTATGCCCTGCACCTCTTCCCCATATATCTTGTTGGGGTGCTTATGGCTGTTATTTGTGTTTTCCAGCAATCAGGGAAGATGGGATGCCAGGAGGAAGAAACAAAAGTATCGGGCCTGTCCAGGTAAATATTCACTGTGCACTCTACTACAGCTAACTATTAGATTCCAACAGTGTCTTTGATATTTCAGAATTTTTCAGAATTTGAATCCTTTCCATTTCAGTTGAATTATCTTAGAATCCATTGTTGACAGTGATTATTTTAATGTTCATATTCACTCATAATTTCATTAGCTGGCTTTGAACAAGGTAACAAGATAATCAGAATCACTTATTGCTTGCAGCACCAGGCATTATTTAAAATGTTCCATCTATGCCATTAATATTAGATGGAGAATTAGCCATGCTTTTCAATAGTCATTTAGGCATAGCCAAGATAGATAGAGTAATTGCCTTTAAGACTAAATTATATTGCTTTGAAATGCATGCATGTAAAGTAGTGAGTATGTGAAAGAATGCGTATTGGTGTGGATTGATCGTCAAATCTCATATCAGGGAAAATGCTTTGAAGGAGATTTGAAGGAAAGTCTGAGGAGCGGGGTTTTAAAAGAAAATACTCCTTTTCAATTCACATTTCATCCTTGCCTTACAGTTCGTTACGTTTCTGGTAACCCGACATTCTTGTTCCGCAGCTCAAATTCACTGTAAATGTCACAGTAGCCACTATCCAGTAAGCACAAACTATTCAACAGTGACATATGCTTTTCTTCTTAAGCATGTTACACTATTGAATAATGCAACCAAACCATATTACAGTCTTGAATAAGGCAACAATGTGCATACAATTAAAGGGTTTATTTTCTCGTTAGTAGGCTACACTCAATACATTTTAGCTTCAAGACATAAGCACAGAGTTGCTATAACAGCATGTCTTCATCAAGTCACGTTAGCCTATCAGAAATGAACAATTAACCCTCTCATACGAACATAAAAGTATAATAGGCCTACCTTACAACATTCCAACAAACCAGGTTTCATTTTGATCCTGTTTTTATAGCTTAAGCTATGTATTTATAGCCTAAAATAACACCATTTATTTGTCTTCTGAGAAAATGTGATCAAATTAGTTTATTTTCAGACTTTGGATGGCTAGGCTACTTAGGCCTTTTTAATTCCAAATTATTGACTGGAATTAATCAATCCACACAATAGTGATGACATACCTTTTTAATACGCTGAACCTAGGGTCCGGAGTTGGTTAGGCTAGCCTACTACCAGATCAGGAAAAACTCTGGGCCCCGGGAAATCATATTCTCCCTACTACTCTGGAACCTGTGATTCCACCTCTGAAATCACCACATAATGTTACAAATGAAAAAGACAAAAACAGATCCTATTTGTATGATCTACATTTGACATGTTTTTGGTGGTGGGGATGGGCTTCCATAGTTTTATGTGGCTCAGTGCAGACAGAAGCTACTGCAACAATTTCAGCATGTAGCAGGCTGTTACTGCAATTTCAGGTAAAAACTCAAGGAAACAATTCTGAAACATTAGGAAAATGTCTATACATTTCAGCTGTTTCAAAAACATTGCTCTGCTATTACCATTTATGCTGTAGGAGTGTTGGCTCAATGAGACAATTGTGTTTACACTGCCCTGCTTTAAGGAGGGCAACTGTTGGGCAAGTGTTGTGAGCTTCCTCAGAGGTAGCGGTTGAGACGTTGCAAGTACACAAGTTTACATTTGAGTAATAGGAGCCGATGGTATTTTTAAAGAATGTGTAGTAAGTGTGAAGAGGCTCTTAGTCTTGATATGCTAATGCTCTGCAAATGGCTTTGTAGATTATGTTCTCTGTATAGTGTTTATGAAGTGGTAAGGACAGCCATGGACAGCCATATTGTTGGTACCTTATCCTTGTGTGTGTGTGTGTGTGTGTGTGTGTGTGTGTGTGTGTGTGTGTGTGTGTGTGTGTGTGTGTGTGTGTGTGTGTGTGTGTGTGTGTGTGTGTGTGTGTGTGTGTGTGTGTGTGTGTGTGTGTGTGTGTGTGTGTGTGTGTGTGTTTCCTAGGATAATTATACCCTGGATAACAGTGTTATGTTAATCAATTCAGATGTCTCTTACTGTCACCCTCAATCTACCCCTCTCTGCTCTTTCACTCTCATTCTCTCTCTCTCTCTCTCTGTTCTCCCTCTCTCTCTGCTCTCTCTCACTCTCATTCTCTCTCTCTCAGATCACAGATGAAGAGATTGAGCGGATCATGTCGGGACAGGAGTTCAAGGAGGAAGCCAGTCTGCCGGAGCACACCTGGAGCAACAACGGTGACAGTAGTGACCACAGTTCTCCTAGCAACGGCGCCTCCGAGGGCAACCAGCCTTCACCTGCTTCCACTCTATCATCTAAGTGAGTTAGCAACTTGTCTACATGAGGGAGCATCGTAAACATTGTCAGCAGTTAGTCCATGTATGAGATAATTAACTGCCCCTGACATTGTACCACCTCATTACCTAGTTTTTGCCAAGTTTGCTACCGAAAGAATGCCTGAATGCAATCTATTGAGATTTAGCAGCGATATCTGTAGATTGAATTCAGCCCATTATCTGCTGTTTTTGGAGACATGCATAGTGTCTATCTGCAAGCAGCAAGGCCAAACATAGTAGTATTTACATCTCTCTGTGTAACCATCAATTTATCTAAATCAACCATGTACTCTGATTATGTTAGATGTGCATAGAAACAGTTATTCATCAAATCTCAGCAACTGAGGCACACTTATGAGATACCAAAACATAATTGATGGCATTTAGTGTAAGTACAGTATTTATTTGAATGAATATCTGACTATTGTGTTTTCTCTGTACAGTCGTTCTTTAGAGATGGGTGGTGGCTACACAGCTGCTGTCAGGGACCAGTACATCAACGCCCCCATGAACACCCCCTACCAGCTGCTACCTCACCTCTTTAGCTATGCTGCCCAGTCAGGCCTGCTGGCCCCCCAGCCTCGCAGCCTCTACCCCCAGTCACACCCCCTGGTGATGCAGCTTGTGGCTGCAGAGGACCTGGCCCCACTGGCCACCCCCATGCTGATAGAGGAAGGGTGAGTAGGCCTGATTAACCTGACATTTCTGCTGAGCAATGGAAGTGTGGCATGTATTTCACATAACAATTTCAGCAGACATCTATTCGGAAATGTGTTTTAGAAATGTGTGTTCCATTTTACAATATACATTTTCTGACCATGTGACCAGGTCAGCCAAAGCTCCTGGCCCAATACAATAATATGAACAGCATGCTGTTATGAATCCTGTTGATATTCACATCCGCGTCTCTCTGTCTCCCTGTTATGTGTGTCAGGTACAAGGTGACTCAGGTGGAGTTGTTTGCGCTGCTGTGTCGTCTGGCCGACGAGCTGCTGTTCCGTCAGATCTCGTGGATCAAGAAGCTGCCGTTCTTCTGTGAGCTGTCTATTGAGGACTACACCTGTTTACTCAGCTCCACCTGGCAGGAGCTGATCCTGCTGTCCTGCCTCACCATCTACAGTGCACAGATCTTTGGAGACCTGGCTGACGTCACCGCCAAGTACACTCCCTCTGATGAGGAGCTGCAGGGGCAAGTACTGCCAGGCAGTAGGATCACTCTCAGTGTGAAACAATGACACTGGGGGTGACCATACCCGCCGGCCATGCGTTCATAGGTTTATTTTGCTATCAATGTATGGAAAGAGACCATTTATCTGAGAGCCCCTACTCTTATTTGGTGTTGGTGTTCATGCATCAGAGGTTACAATGCAATATTGTTCGCTCACCTAGGCTTATGTTATTGTAGTATTTTTGGAGGTGTGGTGGTTGAACAGGGCTCTAAAGAGAGGGGATCATGTCAAAAGTTGAGTTGTGTTTCGTTCTGCAACAACAACCTCCTATAGTGACCATCATTCCACACTGTCAGTTCACTATCTTTAAAGGCAATGATGTCTCTACCATTACACATATTGGCATTGGACGTGTGCCAAATGAACTGGCCCGTGAAGCAGACAACTCCTCAGGACTGTGGCTAGCACAGTCTGGGCCATTATGAAATACAGGTCCGTCCTAGATTGGCCATAATACTGTGGGGGCTTAGTCGTGTGTAAATCAGGCCAGAGTTATCTGACCTTATGGCACACTTGCTCCTAATTTTCTATTGAATTTACGGCTGGGTTGTGTTGCAATAGCCCATTTTTCTGCAGTTTTCCCATTCAAGGAGAAGGTGTCTGACTAACTATGGAAGTGCTAAAAGCTGTGTAGGCACATGTACTAAAGATATTAGATAAAGAGACCCGGATCTAAGGGGAGCTGTAGTGTAGAGACAGGCATGGAGATTGATGAGATCAGTTATTCAGTTTGACATGTTTTAGTATCTGCTCCTTAAAGCCATGGCCACAATTTTCACTGGGGATGGGGGGACATGCTCCCCCCCCCACATTTCCTGAAATTGCATTTATCAATGGAATGTGATACAAAACGAGGCAACAGTTGGCTTTGGGACCATGCGGATGTCTCTGAGCGGTCAGGTAGGCTGTTTGGAGTGTTTATCTGACTGAAGAAAAAAAAAACATTATGTCCCCCCGCATCTAAAACCAAAGTTGCGCCCCTGCTTGAAGCTAAAGGAAATGTTTAGTTAGTGAGATGAATGTCCTTCATCACTTGTAGGGGATCAGACATAATCCACTTCTCCCCATTTAATTTCCCCTTCTTATTATGAATCAACTTTCACATTATCATGATTCTACTCTCTTTTAACTTTTTCTTCCTTGAAGTCTTGCACATCTGTAGCGTGTGCGAGTGTGTGTGAGAGCTGGAAGTCTTGTTGATTTTGTGTTCTTTGTGTACGTTTTGTTTTTGTGTGTGTCACATTTCACAATATCACCATGTTTTTGTATGCGTCCCCCCCAAGGTTCAGTGAGGATAGCATGGAGTTAATGGAGAGGCTGATCTATCTGTTCCGCAAGTTCCACCAGTTGAAGGTCAGCAATGAGGAGTACGCCTGCATGAAAGCCATCAACTTCTTGAACCAAGGTAACACACAAACATGCACAGCCAGCCAGACACAGCACTGTTCCAACAGGACTTCAACAACTGCTCTGCTGCTCAAATGCTTTATTAAGTCAAAAGAATGAAAACGTCACACACATATAGCTAAGGTCCTCAATGTGTTCCTGTCTGTGCAGATATCCGCGGTCTGACTAACGTCTCCCAGTTGGAGCAACTGAACAAGCGCTACTGGTACGTGTGTCAGGACTACACCGAGTACAAGTACCCTCACCAGCCCAAACGCTTCCCTGAGATCATGATGTGTCTGCCAGAGATCCGCTTCATGGCAGGTAAGTTGGTGCATGGGGATTGGCATGGAGGGCGTTGTATTTTATGACATGCTAATATAAAGGTCCATAGCAAGGTAGGCGATAGGATAATTGTTCTGTACTCACACACTGTAAAAAAACTGTTTCTTTCCAGGGAAGCTGGTGAACGTTCCTCTGGAACAGCTCCCCCTCTTGTTTAAAGCAGTTCTGCACTCCTGCAAATCCAGCTTCATCAGCAACAGGACAGGAAGTTCTCCCTGTATGCCTACTACTGGTACCTCCCCCGGGAACTGAGCCCCGCACCCTGGCCCCAGGACCGCCCTTTGACAAGAATCTTACCTGGGGGGTGGGGCCAGGGACTGGTCCCCCTTCCTGTGAATGTGACAAGCAATTTTTGTTCTCTATATATTTATTACACGACAGAGCTGAATGTATGCTGATTTACGCTGTGCACATGCTTCTGTACAAACTAAATGCACATAGATGCATTGGTCTTTGGAGTTTACAAATATCTATCCGATTGCTCAACGTGTCGGTGTTGCCATTGTTAGAACTAGATTTTTAAGATTGATTTGATTCGGAATGGGGACGGGTATAAATGAGTTGACAAGTGTTTTGAGACTACCTCAGGAAGATGATGTTGCTATTTTCAGGTACCTTTTTTCTCGCTGTTTTGAAATGAAGAGGTTGCCCGGTCTAAATCAAATCCCTGTAAATTCTGTAAACTCCTGAATCATAGAAGATAAGTCGGCCTTTACCATTACATTGACCAAAGGCATTGCTGCATACTCATTTGAACCAAAGATAGAAAAGCATTCAACCCTGCAATCAACAAATGAATGTCCTGAATTTCCCACTAGTTCTGGTGTATTTTCTCACTTCCTGTAGTATTTTTGTACACTCTTTTATACAATCCATAAACAGACTTCCTGTAGGGATGGCCTGGTCAATGTAACATTCCTTGTCTTTCAGTGAGGTGAAATTTTGTTGGATTGTGGGTACAGGTATTTTCTACAATCATAGACTGCAGAGCAAATGTAGTTGCATAGTTGCAGGGGTAGGGGAAATGTGTTATTGGCTTTAATGATAATTTTTTTTGACCAAAGTGATATGCAAAGTTTTTTAAGCAGCACACATAGATTAGTGATTAGTCGATAGCTCGGTGTAATGGTTTCTTATCAATGAAGGACCAGGATAAGAAATGAATCAATCTGTTTAAGAGCCAGAGGGGAGACTCTCAGACAGACAGTGTAGCTCGTTCTTATCTTAACCCCTAGGCTGAGACACCACAAACAATGGCTCCACTCTCTTCTCGCCTAGTCCCTGTTGCACCCATCTATTCCTTCAGACATACAACCCATCTTGGCTTTCAGCCCTCCACTGGTACTTCCTTGCCCAAACCTGAGCCTCTGCACATGCTCAATGGGTTGATGGTCCGATCTGCACAGTTAGGCTACAAGGAAATGCTGGCTTGTTCATTTGTACTACTACATTTGTAGACAGTGTTGGGTTTAGAATGCTCAGGTGACTGTATTTTGACTGCAACAGAGGAGAGATGGAGGAGACATTAGGGGCATGTCTATTAATCTGGTCTGGGTTGACAGACTAGAGGTTACTTCTGGCTTGCACACATTGTTTAAAAAAGCTATATAAAGAAATAGGTTCTTTATTTATGAAGTATGAGATGATCATTTCAACCAGCCGTTAGCCGTTTCATAACAACCATTGTTTAAAATGTGGAGCAATGCAGTCCTTGCAACGACTCTTTTATGCATGCTGTGGTGAGGCAGGAGACATTCCTTGACTATTACCATGGCAAAGTGCCCACCCCGCATTCTCCTCTCTCTCAGGTCCTAGTGGACCGGTATTTAAACAGGGTAAAGTGAGTGTTATGTATTGCATTCATGAGTTACTCAGTGGTCACTATGCTGATGTACTTGTAGGATTCTTAATTGTAGAATTCTGGACATTGTAGGTCCTTTTAGAAAGTGTTTAATTTTTAATTTTTCTTCTGTTTTATGAAAGTGGCTGTTGTTTAAGGGCATGTTTTAAGACTTTAACTGTTGCTCCCAGTTCAGTGTTTAGCTTATTTGTCGGAAGATGGTCGGAGACAGGACTTAACATCAGCAAGGTCAGAGAGGTCCCCTCAGAGGTCCACTCTGAGCATAACCAAGCTAACCTCAATCAACAGGTGGCCTTACGATTGCTGCCTCCATCACTGGGTCTAGACTAGTCTGTCTATATCTTCTTAGCCTTAACACTGTACTACACTGTACCATCTAATGTCCTGAACCACACTTTGAATACTTTCACCAATGCAGTGTTCTTTGTTTCAGTAGTTTCAATTAGCCACCTTTCCATGTTTTGTTGTGATACATTTCATGTATTTTGTTTTTTTGGAGTGGAAAAAGACTCCTATCATTTGTTTTATTTTTAAGGATTTCTGATGGATGTTGAATGTGATTCTATCAACTTGATGCCACAGTTCCAAAGGAAATAATGTTCATGGTATTGATATTACAATTCTAAAGTGTTTACGAATTGATTACTTTTACTATTACCATAAACACTGATTTGATGAATAGAATGATATATGCAGAGAGTGAATGAACCAATGGCAGGCCCCTATGAAACCGCTAAATATACAGTGCATTCAGAAAGTATTCAGACATCTTGACTTTTTCAAAATGTTGTTACTTTACAACCTTATTCTAAAATGGATTCAATTGTTTTTTTTACTCATCAATCTACACACAATACCCCATAATGACAAAGCAAATGTATTAAAAAGAAAAAACAGATATCACATTTAAGTAATTATTCAGACCCTTTACTCAGTCCTTTACTCAGTACTTTGTTGAAGCACCTTCGGCAGTGATTACAGCCTCGAGTCTGTATTTGAGATGTCAGATTGGGTTCAAGTCCGGACATTCAGAGACTTGTCCTGAAGCCACTCCTGCGTTGTCTTGGCTGTGTCCTTAGGTTTGTTGTCCTGTTGGAAGGTGAACCTTCACCCCAGTCTGAGGTCCAGACCGACTAATCTCCCAGTCTCTGCCGCTGAAAAACATCCCCACAGCAAGATGCTGCCACTACCATGCTTCACCGTAGGGATGGTGCCCGGTTTTCTCCAGATGTGAGGCTTGGCATTCAGGCCAAAGTGTTCAATCTTGGTTTCATCAGACCAGAGAATCTTGTTTCTAATGGTCTTAGAGTCCTTTAGGTGCCCTTTGGCAAACTCCAACTGGGCTGTCATGTGCCTTTTACTGTGGAGTTACTTCCGTCTGGCCACTCTACCATAAAGGACTGATAGGTGGAGTGCTGCAGAGATGGATGTACTTCTGGAGGTTTCTCCCATTTCCATAGAGGAACTCTGAAACTCTGTCAGAGTGACCATCAGGTTCTTGGGCACCTCCATGACCAAGACCTTTCACCCCCAATTGCTCAGTTTGCAGACAGCTCTAGGAAGAGTCTTGGTGGTTCCAAACTTGTTCCATTTAATAATGATGGAGGCCACTGTTTTCTTGAGGACCTTCAATGCTGCAGAAATGTTTTGGTACCCTTCCCCAGATCTGTGCCTCAACACAATCCTGTCTTGGAGCTCTACGGACAATTCCTTCAACCTTATTGCTTGGTTTTTGCTCTGACATGCACTGTCAACTGTGGGACCTTATATAGACAGGTATTTCCAAATCAATTGAATTTACTACAGGTGGACACATATCAAGTTGTAGAAACATCTCAAGGATGATCAATGGAAACAGGATGCATCTGAGCTCTATTTCAGGTCTCATAGCAAAGGGTCTGAATTCTTATGTAATTTATTTTTGCTTTGTTATTATGGGGTATTGTGTGTAGAATGATGAGCATTTATTTTTTGAAATCCTAATGAGAATAAGGCCGTAATATAACAAAATGTGAAAATAGTCAAGGTGTCTGAATGCACTGTATATGCATATTTATGCATGATTTCTGAGAGTTTACCATCAGTAAACAAAGCCCGGGAACATTGAAGTGTTCCAGTCATGGTGGGGAGCAGCCAGCCACTGGTCTGGGGGGCTTAGTACACATGGCATGCCTAAACTCAGGGATCAGATCTTCTTAGGGGACATGTGTGTGAGACCCTAGTCCAGTGCTGCTGTCCCCATACAGTTTCACTATGGCCATCATACGGAAATATAGAGACTCTTAGTGGCAGATCATTCCTAGTAGTTGTTTTTTTTAAATCTAACGTCACATTGCTACCTACCTTACAGCCACCTCCACGACTGTTTGCCACTTTCATGTTTTGAAATACATGTATTACATTCTCATTAGTATTCTATTATTTTCTAGAATGTGTTTTCACCGATAATGGATATGTCATTTGTAATTGCTATACTGAAACTACCTCTTTTTTTGTGTCATCACGTATTTTACATTCACACAGGTAATGCTTGATAAAAAATCAT
The DNA here is from genome assembly GCF_021184085.1 of Oncorhynchus gorbuscha. NCBI lineage: Eukaryota > Metazoa > Chordata > Actinopteri > Salmoniformes > Salmonidae > Oncorhynchus > Oncorhynchus gorbuscha. The sequence goes on from NC_060176.1 coordinate 62,218,144, forward strand.
ATTCATTGGTTTCAATAGCTAGGTTGCCATCCAATTGGTACTGATTTTCTTGCAAATATTCTAAAATCCGCATAATGAAAATATGCCCATTTCCCACCAGTGGTGTTTCCACCAAACGGATTTGCGGTAGTGCACAGAAAATGTACTTATTTTCTTCAATTTTCATTTACCAAAAAAATCTACATTTCAAGGTGTTTCTATCGTATTTTCAGCTCTACGGATAGTTTTGTCACAAAAACTGTTGTGCTAAATGGCACATGTGACTATTCTAGTCATGGAACCTGTGCTCTAGCCAACAGCTCGCACATACAGTGCAGTTAGGCTGTGCGGATTATGAGATTATTATGGATTATTAAGAGCGAGAATATTTTCATTTGTCAAACGACAGTCAAGCATCGATCATCATGTCAGACCCTCAATATTTATTGGAAAGGAGCGTAAAGCTCATCACCTTTAACATTCCATCACACATGATTGAATCTGTAGCCTAATAAACTGCATGATTTCCCGAGTCGTAGCGGGAGGACCACACACCATATCATTGTGTGACTCCAAGTTAACTTTCAGTATGATGGTCATTATATCAATATTTGTGCATAAATGCGTTTCCACCACCATTTCTTGCATAATGAATTTTACTGACACGAAAAGATCCCACCATGTCGAACTAACAAATTATCTGTCGACATTTATACAATTGTACCGAAATGTCCTGTTTCCATCACAGCTGTCAGGATTTTTTTTATACCGTATGACTTTACTCGCCTAAAACATTTGAATGGAAATGTGGTTATTGCACCAATGTTCTGTTATTTTGTGTCTCTTATTTTATCCAGTTACCTCTCACTGTTACTTATTGTGCATGTGAATGTTGCCTCATATGCTATTCCGTGCTACCTCAGGAGAAACTGTCGCCTAGGCCTTAGTGGGTGGGAGTTAGTTTGACCACCTTGCCACTTTACATTTACTCTAACCACTTTAAAAAAATCTGTGATCATCATATATTTTCCAACATCGATTATGTAATTAATGACATCATACCTCACTGATCAATGAAAACTGATCTTATTTACCACCTTGTCATGATTACCATACCAAAGCATTTCCACAGGAATCTAAACTTGAATCAGTTTACTTTGTAGTGTCATATTAATAAGTATTGTATTCCAATCAATGTATTGTGTTCCTTCACTATATTGATATAGTTGTTTTGATGTACCAAACAATCTACTTGTGAAGTGTAAAGAGTAAAATGATCAGTATCATGATTGATATTTATAACGCTGCTTGTGAGTGATTATCAATTACAATGTAACTTTGGCCAAACTGCCATTTACTGTTGTTCACATGTCTTTCCTCACTCCTCTCAATAATAACTGGTGAATGAGTTTTGTGTTTTAAAAGTGTTTTAACAAGCTCATTCAGTGTTATAACAATGAATTCACGGAGGCTCATCAGCGAGCCCACAATGGGGAATGTCTAAGGCAACCAGAAGAGCCGATAAAATCAGAATGTATCTCTGGGAATAACATCTTCATGTTTTTCCATTGAATGTGAAGATACCACTAGATATGCAGGTGAAACACATGACATTTGTATCTGCCATGTTTTTTGTTGTTATTTTTGTATCTTTTGAAAACCCTTTCTCCTCGTCTTGTTACTACCTGTGATGAATGTGATCCATACGTGTTCAATGCATGTTTAGAATGTGTTAGGATTTGAAACCAAATAAATGTGAACGTTATGCAACTGTGAGATTGTTGTCATTTCAAGCATTATTTGAGTGCCATGTAGAACCCTTTACACAGAGTGTTCACCATGGAACCCAAAAGAGTTCTACCTGGAACCAAAAGGGTTCCCTATAGTGACTGCCGAATAACCCTTTTGGAACCCTTTTTATAAGACTGTAGTGTTTTTGGAACGCACAAGCTAGTCAGCAGATTTTGGATGGGCCTAATCTGTGTGTCCCTGATCCATCCCCCAACATCCAGTCTAATTTGTTTTGCGACTATTATTCACACACACAAAAACAAACTGTTCCTCCATGTCAAATCAGATACAGAATGATCTGTACCTAGACAACGTGAATTATGATCATCTACATTTAGGTGTAACTAAAGTGCAGGAACAGCCACAGTATACTGTACCTTTGGTAGAATCTAAATGCTAAAGCTATAGGGATTAATGCAATGCATATTTAAATGTTAAGCAATTCATATCTACTATAATAGGTATTAATTGTCCTTACTATAGTCAGAGAAGAGGAGGAGAGAGGAGAAACACATGATCAGCAGATTCATGGTTCTGTTTAGGAGGTTGATCGATAGTTTGTATTTGTATTTGTAGTTATTATGGATCCCCATTAGCTGCTGCCTGGGGTCCAGAAAAATTAAGTCAGTTCTACAGTTTTAAAACATTACAATACATTCACAATAGACTTCAGGACACATTAAGCGTGTGCCCTCTACTACCACATATCTACAACACAACATCCATGTGTGCGTGTGTGTGTATAGTGCATATGTTATTGTGTGTATACATGTGTCTGTGCCTGTATTTGTGTCTCTTCACAGTCACTGCTCTTCCATAAGGTGTATTTTTATCTGTTTTTTAAAATCTAATTCTACTGCTTGCATTAGTTACTTGATGTGGAATAGAGTTCCATGTAGTCATGGCTCTATGTAGTACTGTGCGCCTCCCATAGTCTGTTCTGAACTTGGGGACTGTGAAGAGACCTCTGGTGGCATGTATTGTGGGGTATGCATGGATGTCCGTGCTGTTTGCAAGTAATTCAAACAGACAGGTCGGTGGATTCAACATGTCAATAAGTAGTGATAGTGATGAAGTCAATCTCTACTCCACGTTGCGCCAAGAGAGATGGACATGCATATTATTGATGTTAGCTCTCTGTCTACAGCCGTTCTGCTCTGTTCTGAACCAATTGCAATTTTCCTAAGTCACTCTTTGTGGCACCTGACCACACGACTGAACAGTAGTCCAGGTGCGACAAAACTAGGGCCTGTAGGACCTGCCTTGTTGATAGTGCTCTTAATTTTAAGAAGGCAGAGCAGTGCTTTATTATGGACAGACTTCTCCCCATCTTAGCTACTGTTGTATCAATATGTCTTTACTATGACAGTTTACTACAATCCACGGTTACTCCAAGCAGTTTAGTCACCTCAACTTGCTCAATTTCCACATTATTCATGACAAGATTTAGTTTAGAGTTTAGTGAATAATTTGTTCTAAACATAATGCTTTTAGTTTTTTAAATATTTAGGACTAACTTATTCATGCCACCCTTTCTGAAACTAACTTCAGCTCTTTGTTAAGTGTTGCAGTCATTTCAGTTGCTGTAGTAGCTGACATGTGTAGTGTTGAGTCATCCGCATACAGACTCAAAGCCAAGTGGCATGTCGTTAGTAAAGCTCATTTTTGTAAGTCGCTCTGGATAAGAGCGTCTGCTAAATGACTTAAATGTAAATGTAATTGAAAAAAGTAAGGGGCCTAGACAGCTGCCCTGGGGAATTCCTGATTCTACCTGGATCATGTTGGAGAAGCTTCCATTAAAGAACACCCTCTGTGTTCTGTTGGACAGGTAACTCTTTATCCACAATATAACAGGAGGTGTACAGTCATAATGCATACATTTGTTCCAGCAGCAAACTATGATCGATAATGTCAAAAGCCACACTGAAGTCTAACAAAACAGTCCCCACAATCTTTTTACATCAATTTCTCTCAGCCAATCATCAGTCATTTGTGTAAGTGATGTGCGTGTTGAATGTCCTTCCCGATAAGCGTGCTGGCTATTTCAATCAATAAAGTTTTTTTTACTATTCTTGGGTAGCCTGAATGACTTTTGCTTCCCTCCAGGCCTGAGGGCACAAACTTTCTAGTAGGCTTAAATTTAATATATGGCAAATAGGAGTGGAAAAATTGTCTGCTATTATGAGTAATGTTCCATCCAAGTTGTCATAACTCGGTGCCTTGTCATTGTTTGGGCAGCAGGGTAGCCTAGTGGTTAGCATGTTGGACTAGTAACCAGAAGGTTGCAAGTTCAATTCCCTGAGCTGACAAGGTACAAATCTGTCGTTCTGCCCCTGAACAGGCTGTTAACCCACTGTTCCTTGGCCGTCATTGAAAATAAGATTTTGTTCTTAACTGACTTGCCTAGTTAAGTAAAGGTAAAATTAAATTGTTGATAGACAACAATCATTTTTTCTCCTCTTTCACACTCATTTTACAGAATAAAAAAATATAATGCATATGTTTCATAATTTGGTCAGATATACTTAGATGTGTAGTGCCGGCGTTTGTTGCTGGCATGTCATGCCAAAGTTTACTAATCTTGCCAAAAAATCAATAAAGTAGTTGGCAATATCAATGAGTTTTGTGATGAATGGGCCGTCTAATTCAATGAATGAATGGAGCTGAGTTTGACTTTTTGCCCCAAATTTCATTTAAGGTGCTCCAAATCTTTTATCATGTATCTTTTGTTTCATAGTATATCCTCTTCTTCTTTTTATTCCATTTAGCCACGAGTTCTCAATTTGCAGTACGTTGCCAATTGGTTGTGCTGACAGACTTATTTGCCAGTGAAGCTGCTGCTTGAATCATGTGTGTGATTGTCAGTGGACCTGCTGCGTGCATCATGTGTGTGATTTGTCCAAGGAGTGGGCTATAGGAGAGGACCCACTTATCTGCTCAAGGCTACGTGAGGTGAGGCAAGTTGAGGTGAGGGGCATTTGACAGGCTTTTCTAACAGCAGCCCCTCTTCTCTCCCCTGACAGGATTCCCCCCCCAGCCTTCACTGACTGACCTCCATTCTCAGGTCCATTCAAGTCTGAGCGTGTGGAGTCCCTTTCAATGGAGACGTATCATGCAGGGATAACAAAGGATTTACATTTGTTAAAATATGTGTAGTAAGATCTCTATTCAACATCAGATTTTCAACTTTTCAATTTACACTATCCTTACTTTAGCCTCAGATGTGGTGTGGCCAAAGCCACATTCCTGCTTTTTGTGTGAGTGCGCCTTTTAGCATACCGTAAATAGTCAAACAAAATAAGGATAGCAATTCAAACAATACAGGAGGTTCTCATCTAAACTATATTTCACTTAAAATTGCACACTTGATTAATGCAATGATTCACAAATGTGTGGATATTTTAAATGCCTTTCAAGGGTAGGTAGCATAGACATACCCACATGTAACATATGGATTTGCAATAGTATACACACCAAAGGTCCCAATGCAAAGTTACACCCTTACGTTTGTAATGTTCAGAAAACATCTACCCACAAAACACAGGTGGGAAAAGGCTACCTAAGTATGGTTCTCAATCAGAGACAACGATCGACAGCTGCCTCTGATTGAGAACCACACCAAACACACAGAAATAGAAAACATAGAACACAAAACATAGAATGCCCACCCCAACTCACGCCCTGACCAATCCAAAATAGAGACATAAAAAGGATCTCTGAGGACAGGGCGTGACAACTTCAAATTAAAGAAAATACTTATGCACTCATGACTACTGGTTTCAATTACATTTTCAGCCAACTTACAAGCAAATACTATATGAATTTACTGCTACAAATCGTCACGCAAGTTTGCTAGCCAACTAACATGCTAATGTTAGCCCCCATCAGCCTACTTAAGTTACATTAGCACTGCATGAGTCAGCCAGTTGCTATGAACACCTAGTTTACAGCTACATTAACCAGTTATCAAATAATGTTACCGGTATATCTTAGCCAGCAAGCCAGTCAGCTAAAAATTTAGCTATTTTAGACTGCTAGCTAGTCTAGCCAGCTAACTAGACTAGCTAGCCAAACACCACGGTCAACATTTTTTTTTTTTTATTACTTTTTTTTTTTTTTTTATTTAACCAGGCAAGTCAGTTAAGAACATATTCTTATTTTCAATGACGGCCTGGGAACAGTGGGTTAACTGCCTGTTCAGGGGCAGAACAACAGATTTGTACCTTGTCAGCTCAGGGGTTTGAACTCACAACCTTCCGGTTACTAGTCCAACGCTCTAACCACTAGGCTACGCTGCCACCCCAGTGAACTAGTAAGCCAGAGATCAACACCAACTAGTCTAACAAAGGCAGGAACCCACAAACACAAAAAATCCAGCAGATATAAAGTAGAGAGAGCGGAGACTTACTGATTGACGGCTGAGTTAGCTCAACAACAAAAAAAGCCACGGAGAGAGGCGCTTCTGAGAGAAGCTCCAGACAGATGGACATGATCACAACAGCATAGTCAGATATTGTAGTGTGCTAGTACTAAGCCAAGATTGATAAACACTGTTAGCCTATTCACGGAGCCCTGATGTGTGGAGAATCTGATTGGTTGTTTACAACACACCTTACTCATGATCGGTTGATTGTAGCACACCACTGCCAACACTCAGTCTGCATGACTAGTGGCTAACATTAGCCAGCTCGAGCTAGTTAACACATAGTAGATTCTCCATATGACTGTGACAAATAGAGCATTGTCGGTAGTTTAGAAGATATCCAGAAATTAGTTCATAAATATGTAAAACCCCCTAAACATAACTATGTTTGTAGTTATAGGTGACCAGATCATGACAACAACGAAGTTACTAAGTCATTCACCACACTGTTGTTACTAGGGTGAGTAAAAACACATGCTTCCTACCCTTTAATTTTAAATTTGGCTAACAGAGAAAAATTATTGTCTACTGGTATTAAGGTAATTAAGTAATTATTGCAGGCACATGTGGTGTGGAAGAGCAAAAATATTGTCTACTGGTATTAAGATAATTTTTGCAGGTTTATGTGGTATGGGAGAGCCATTGTCTTTACACTATACCACGCAGAGGTGGGTATGTGGTGTCAATGTCCCCCACATTAGGGGCCTCTTTCCGCTACACTACTTTGACGACTCATAAGAGTCCCAGGAAATATACTTTTAAAGTGTAAATGGCGGATCAAGATTCTACCTCCGGAGGTAGTGTGGGAGACACTCTGGAGGTAGTGTGTAGATCTGCATCTTTACATTACACAAGTATCTTTCCTCCAACTAGTACGTGTTGTGTAAGTAGTGTAGTGTAACAAGGCCCTTAGAGGGGGAGATTATGTGTATAGCTAACATAATAACAACTCTCATCAATACTTCCATTTGCATCTACCACTCACAATAGAGAAATGGGTCATACCATGACAAATGCAGTAAACACAATTCAATGCATTATGATGACACTATAAAATCCACAAAATCATCAACATTGTCAAGACCAAAATATTCAGAACCAAGTTATAGTAACATTCAGTAGAGAGGAGAGATATGTTAATTGGAGAAATCATCAACATTGTCAAGACCAAAATATTCAGAACCAAGTTATGGTAACATTCAGTAGAGAGGAGAGATATGTTAATTGGAGAGTGGGGGGTTCATTTCAGGCCCTGGCAGCATTAGGTTTTGGTCAGCCCAATGTTGCAGAAGTTGCCCTTTAGAAACGCCACCCTCTGAGCCATGTTTTCTTATCAGAACTAAAAGTCCAATATCCTCTCTCTTTTGATTTAACACCCAGAGGTTTGATAAACACAGAGTTAGAGCTGATATGGAAGAGCACAGTACCACAGATTCAGGGGGAGGGCTACTGCTTTGATTGAGATGTAAAGACCACACACATATTCCCCCTGCAACTGCATTATCATTTGTTAATTTTGTTCGCTCAATGCTTTGACAACGTAATATGAATAATTTTACCATAATAGGAATTGTATGGTATCAACCCCATTACACCTGTCTGTGCTTTAGGTTAGGCTCATTTACGTCACACTTGGAGACATGTCAAGGCTGGGGCCGACCCACAACCAAAACATAGATAGATACAAGTGAAGGGAGGGAAAGGTGGGTGGAGAAAGTGAGGTAGAATTTTTTTTAGGTGTATAAAGACATAGATGAGAGAGAGAGAGAGAGAGAGAGAGAGTGAGAGAGCGAGAGAGAGCAAGAGAGAGAGAGAGAGAGAGAGAGAGAGAGCATTTAAGGACAATGGAGCATGGACTGTAGGAAATGGCAGAGGCATTAGAGAAATGTGAGGGAACAAGGTTACATTTTTCTGGAAGTGTGTCAGTTGGTGGAGGGTGAGGAATGGTGGGACTGTTATCGGCAGGCAGTGGGTCTGGAGTGCTCCAGGGTCAAGGGGACACAAGATGAGAGGGGTGGAGAGGGGGGAGACGAGAGAGAGGGGTGGAGAGGTGGGAGACGAGAGAGAGGGGGAGAGGACCACACCTGGAGAAGGCACGATTCAGGAGCGTGGCAGAAAGGACTGAGGCCAATAAAGCCAAGTGGACACTGACAGGCCTGTACCATCAAGGCCGGAAGATCCTTTAATCTCCATAAGTTCCTTCTGGTTGTTAAAGGGGCATTCTGCAGTTAAAACAATAAAAATCACACCCCCCCCAAAAAAAGCTGAGGGATGGGGCTGGAGAAATGTAACCACTGTCAAATTCATAGACAGAGCTATGAATGCATGGACTGACCATCCATGATATTAAAATGATCATTTTTACCATGTTTTGAGGCTATATCATGTTTGATTACAATGATATTGTTTACAAACAATGGAGTAAAACAATCTTAAATCTTGGGTTCTAATGGGGTATGACAGTTGAACTAATCTCATGAGGCATTTTTATTCTTCAATAATCAATGGGTAAATATACAGTACAGTGCCTTCAGAAAGTATTCACACCCCTTGATTTATTCAAAAATGTTTGTGTTACAGCCTGATTTTTTTTTAAAATCCTCACCTATCTACACACAATACCCAATAATGACAAAGTTAAAGCATATTTGGGGATTTTTTTGGGGCACATCTATTGAAAATGAAATCAGAAATATTTCATTTTCATAAGTACTCACACTCCTGAGTCGAGTCAATACATTTTCAAGCCAATTTAAGTCAAAACTGTGATTAGGCCACTCAGGAACATTCAATGTCGTCTTGGTAAGCAACTCCAGTGTATTTTAGGCCTTGTGTTTCAAGTTATTGTCCAGCTGAATTTGTCTCCCAGTGTCTGTTGGTAAGTAGACTGATCCAGGCTTTACTCTAATTTTTTGTTGTTGTCTGTGCTTAGCTCTATTCCATTTAAAAATAAAAAATAAAAAACTTGCTAGTCGTTATCGGTGACAAGCATACCTATAACATGATGCAGCCATCACCATGCTTGAAAATATGAAGAGTGGTAGTCAGTGATGTGTTGTGTTGGATTTGCCCCAAATATAATCAAATCAAATCAAAGTTTATTTGTCACGTGCGCCGAATACAACAGGTATTTACAGGACCTTACAGTGAAATGCTTACTTACAGGCTCTAACCAATAGTGCGAAAAAGGTGTGTGTGTGTGTGTGTGTGTGTGTGTGTGTGTGTGTGTGTGTGTGTGTGTGTGTGTGTGTGTGTGTGTGTGTGTGTGTGTGTGTGTGTGTGTGTGTGTGTGTGTGTGTGTGTGTGTGTGTGTAGGTAGGTAAGTAAGTAAGTAAAGAAATAAAACAACAGCAAAAAGACATTTGAAAATAAGAGTAGCAAGACTATATACAGACACCGGTTAGTCAGGCTCATTGAGGTAGTATGTACATGTAGGTATGGTTAAAGTGACTATGCGTATATGATGAACAGAGAGTAGCAGTAGTGTAAAAAGAGGGGTTGACGGGTGGTGGGACTCAATGCAGATAGCCTGGTTAGCCAATGTGCGGGAGCACTGGTTGGTCGGGCCAATTGAGGTAGTATGTACATGAATGTATAGTTAAAGTGACTATGCATATAAGATAAACAGAGTAGCAGCAGCGTAAAATGGGGGTTGGGGGGGGGGGGCAAATAGTCCAGGTAACCATTTGGTTACCTGTTCAGGAGTCTTATGGCTTGGGGGTAAAAACTGTTGAGAGGCCTTTTGTCCTACACTTGGCACTCCAGTACCGCTTGCCATGCGGTAGTAGAGAGAACAGTCTTTGACTGGGCTGGCTGGGCTCTTTGACAATCTTTAGGGCCTTCCTCTGACACCGCCTGGTGTAGAGGTCCTGGATGGCAGGCAGCTTAGCCCCAGTGATGTACTGGGCCGTACGCACTACCCTCTGAAGTGCCTTGCGGTCTGAGGACGAGCAATTGCCGTACCAGGCAGTGATGCAACTGGTCAGGATGCTCTCGATGTTGCAGCTGTAGAACCTTTTGAGGATCTCAGGACCCATGCCAAATCTTTTTAGTTTCCTGAGGGGTAATAGGCTTTGTCGTGCCCTCTTCACGACGTCTTGGTGTGTTTGGACCATTCTAGTTTGTTGTTGATGTAGACACCAAGGAATTTGAAGCTCTCAACCTGCTCCACTACAGCCCAATTTCGTGGTATCCAATTGTTGTAGTAGCTACTATCTTGTCTCATCGCTACAACTCCCGAACGGGCTCGGGAGAGACGAAGGTTGAAAGTCATGCGTCCTCCGATACACAACCCAACCAAGCCGCACTGCTTCTTAACACAGTGCGCATCCAACCCGGAAGCCAGCCGCACCAATGCGCCAGAGGAAACACTGTGCACCTGTCCACCTTGGCTAGCACACACTGCGCCCAGCCCGCCACAGGAGTCGCTGGTGTGCGATGAAACAAGGACACCCCTACCGAAAAAGCCCTCCCTAACCCGGGCGACGCTAGGCCAATTGTGCATCGCCCCACGGACCTCCCGGTCGCGGCCGGTTACGACAGAGCCTGGGCGCGAACCCAGGGACTCTGATGGCACAGCTGGAGCTGAGGACATACATTCTTTACAGACTTCCTTCTTTCAACTCTGTCCTTTAGGTTAGTCACATTCTTGTCACAATGTTTTTGATCCATCCTCAGTTTTCTGCTATCACAGCCATTAAACTCTGTAACTATTTAAAGTCACCATTAACTTCAGGTTGAAATCCTTGAGTGGTTTCTTTCCTCTTCGGCAGCTGAGTTAGGAGGGACACCTGTATCTTTGTAGTGACTGGGTGTATTGATACACCATCCAAAGTATAATTAATAATTTCACCATGCTCAAAGGGATATTCAATGTCTGCTTTTTTGTTGTTGTTGAAGGCACTGTTATTAATTTAAAAGCCCCAAAAATGGATGTACCAATGTCAGATTGCCCCTTTAAGAAGTACCTATGTTTATAAGGAAATAATGATTGACAATTAAGTCAGATCATGGTGGAAAAAAAACTGGATTTAAATAATATGTTAATATTGTTAAAGATATGCTTTGCCTGTCACTCTCATGAGAGAAAAAATCTACTTCATTTTTCATGAAAGAATTAACACAATTCTGTGATAAGAGCTAGGTAAATGAGCTATTTGTTTGTGTAAGGGGATTATAAATACAAATAGCAATTGTTTTAGATGATTTTTCCTTTTGATTCCTGGAGATGAATGTGAAACAGTCATGGAAGCAAACTGAAAAGCATATCAACATGACAGGTATTTCTGCCCCTTTCCCACAGTGAAAAAGCCAATAAAATATCGTGACCTTATGCATTGTTTGAATTATATGGCCTTTTAACTTGCGGTACTGAAACTTGGACACGCAAGCCAAATGGGTAGGCTCCTGCAGCCTGGAGCATGTGATGACGATGCACAGCATTGCGCAATGACAATCGTACAAGATGTAGCCTTCTTTTTGTAACAGACATCAGGGATGTGACAGATGGCAAATATTTCTTATGTTTAATCAGACATATTTTGATTGTTTTTTTTCCATTAAAACGATAACACACATTAATCAAATTCCATGTGAATTTTATTCAGTTCAGAAGGAGGGTCTACATCACGCTTCCCTTGGAGAGAGAAAATTGTGTAATTTATGTTGATGGCCCTCTTGCTTTTAACGATAGTGGCTTGTGTAGCTTGTTGTTGTTGTCTTCCAGTCCCAAGTTATCAAACCGGCACTAAACTACAGTCATAGAGCTAGAGCCTCCGTGTAGCAAGTTATTAGGAGATATGTAGGCTATTGAAGATGGAATTAAAATCACAGAACTACAAGAAAAACGACCAGGACAGGCTACAACACTAAAAGTCAACTAGTAGACTGAATGGAATTGTTATTTACTGTAGTATTCAGAAGGGGAGAAAGCGCATAGTTCAAGTTATGAAGCCTCAATTAGCCTGGCTAGCTAGCTACCTCAACTAGCTTCTCTCGGGTTGATGGCGGAAAGGTAACAAGTACTATGTAATGAGATGAGATGATAAATAAACAGCATTAATTGAGTCTAACAGCATGAGTCGACTTGGTTGCTATGGTTCTTCCCCTCCCTGCTCCCGTCATCACTCACATTTGAGCTGCTGCTTTGCTTTGAGTCTCTGTGAAGGAAAACGTTCACACCTCGAACAAACATACCCCTTACCATCTTCACAACAATTTTGTGAATATGACTTGACCATAATAATTGATCCTTCAATGTTATACCTAGGAATTTTGCTTTCTCAACTTGCTCAATGGTCACACAACTCCAGATGAGGTTTAGGTCTTAGAGAATGTTTTGAACCAAATAAAAATGCTTTTAATTTTACATGTGACAAGTTTATTAATAATCACCCATTTTGATACTGACTGTAACTTCTTATTTAGAATTTCAGTGAGCACTTTGGGTGCTGACATGTAGAGTGTGGAATCATCTGCATACATAGTCATTCTAGCTTCACTTAAGACCAGTAGCAAATCAAATCACATTTTATCGGTCACATACATATATTTAGCAGATGGTATTGCGGGTGTAGCGAAATGCTTGTGTTCCTAGATCCAACAGTGCAACTGCAATTCACAACAATACACACAAATCTAAAAGTAAATTAAGGGAATTAATAAATAAATAAATATTAGGATAAGCAGTGTTGGAGTCTGGAGTATATACATACACTACCGTTCAAAAGTTTGGGGCCACTTAGAAATGTCCTTGTTTTTGAAAGAAAATCACTTTTTTTGTCCATTAAAATAACATTAAACTGATCAGAAATACAGTGTAGACATTGTTAATGTTTATCATTTTAAAAGGCTAATTGATCATTAGAAAATCCTTTTGCAATTATGTTAGTACAGATGAAAACTGTTGTACTGATTAAAGAAGCAATACAACTGGCCTTCTTTAGACTAGTTGAGTATCTGGAGCATCAGCATTTGTGGGTTTGATTACCAGCTCAAAATGGCCAGAAACAAAGAACTTTCTTCTGAAACCGTCAGTCTTTTCTTGTTCTGAGAAATGAAGGCTATTCCATGTGAGGAATTTCCAAGAAACTGAAGATCCCTTCACAGAACAGAGCAAACTGTCTCTAACCAGAATAGAAAGTGGAGTGGGAGGCCTCAGTGGAAGGCCCCAGTGCACAACTGCGCAGTCTGCTTACCATTTCTGACATTTGTAGGCTATTTGTTAGTCACTTGTCTATAATTAGATACATGTAGCTTCTCTTATGCCATTATATGTTGCCCTAGGAGAGGGGAGATCAGTGACAATCAATGGACAGATGAGACCAGGGAAGCTGAGGCACAGGAAGGGGAAGGAGTTTCCCTGCTGGAGCATTCCAGGGGGATTTGGATTGGGCACATACGGAACAGGAGTTGCCATAATCAGTGATGTCCTGAGCCAAGGTGGGCCACCAGTACTTTCCAGAGATGGTCTGAATGGTGCAGGTGAATCCTGGATCTCCAGCGATGACAGCTGTGTGCAGCCGATCCCTTATCCCTGTGGGAACATAGATGCACACAGTAGGACAGGTAGCAGGTGCGATTTCCCTCTCCAGGGCCTGGCGAATGTCCATATCTATATCCCAGAGCACCACCTTTTAATCATCCATCATGACTCCATGTGGGCTTATCTGGTAACCCAAAAAGGAGCCATCCTCCTGATGGAATTGGCAATTTCTGCATTTGGCGTGCAATTGGTTGGCCAGGAGGCGTTCCAGGACTACTCGGACGTGAGTGATGTAATCCTCCAAGGTAGCTGAGCAGACCAGGATGTTGTCGAAAGTCAGTAGTTAACTTGTTCTCTTGTTCGCAAAGCTGCAGCTGGTTCGAAACAAAGCAGCATGCCTTGCCCTCAACTGCACACACAGAACTAACATCAACAACATGCATGATAGTCTTTCATGGCTGAGGGTTGAGGAGCTAATTAATTCCTTATCTTCTACTCTGTTAAAGAAACATTTGTGTGTTGAAAATGACTAACCAATTGTAAACTCAGCAAAAAAAGAAACATACTCCCACTGTCAATTGCGTTTATTTTCAGCAAACTTAACATGTGTAAATATTTGTATGAACGCAACAAGATTCAACAACTGAGACATATAAACGGAACAAGTTCCACAGACATGTGACTAACATAAATTGAATAACGTGTCCCTGAACAAGGGGGGGGTGTCAAAATCAAAGTAACAGTCAGTATCTGGTGTGGCCACCAGCTGCATTTAGTACTGCAGTGCATCTCCTCCTCATGAACTGCACCGGACTTTTCAGTTCTTGCTGTAAGATGTTACCCCATTCTTCCAACAAGGCACCTGTAAGTTCCCGGACATTTCTTGGGGTAATGGCCCTCACCCTCCGATCCAACAGGTCCTAGACAATGATGCTGTGGCACACCGCCCCAGACCATTATGGACCCTCCACCTCCAAATCGATCTTCTCCAGAGTACAGGCCTCGATGTAACGCTCATTCCTTCTACGATAAACAACCATCACCCCTGATGAGACAAAAGCACTTTTTGCCAGTCCTGTCTGGTCCAGCGATGGTGGGTTTGTGCCCATAGACGACATTGTTGCCGGTGATGTCTGGTGAGGACTTGCCTTACAACAGGCCTACAAGCCCTCAGTCCAGCCTCTCTCAGCCTATTGCGGACAGTCTGAGCACTGATGGAGAGATTGTGCATTCCTGGTGTAACTCTGGTGTAACTCTTGTTTCCATCCTGTACCTGTCCCAAAGTTGTGATGTTTGGATGTACCGATCCTGTTCGGATGTGCGTGTTGTTACACGTGGTCTGCCACTGTGAGGACGATCAGCTGTCTGTCCTGTCTCCCTGTAGCGCTGTCTTCAATCAATCAACCAATCAAATGCATGTATAAAGTCCTTCTTACATCAGCTGATGTCACAAAGTGATGTACAGAAACACAGCCTAAAACCTCAAACAGCAGGCAGAAGTAGAAGCATGGTGGCTAGGAAAAACTCCCTAGAACGGCCGGAACCTAGGAAGAAACCTAGAGAGGAACCAGGCTATGAGGGGTGGCCAGTCCTCTTCTGGCTGTGCCAGGTAGAGATTATAATAGAACATGGCCAAGATTTTCAAACGTTCATAGATGACCAGCAGGGTCAAATAATAATAATCACAGTGGTTGTAGGTGCAACAAATCAGCATCTCAAGAGTAAATGTCAGTTGGCTTTTCATAGCCGATCACTCAGAGTATCTCTACCGCTCCTGCTGTCTCTAGAGAGTTGAAAACAGCAGGTCTGGGACAGGTAGCATGTCTGGTGAACAGGTCGGTTGTCCATAGACGCAGGCAGAACAGTTGAAACTGGAGCAGCAGCACGACCAGGTGGACTTGTGGAAAGCAAGGAGTCATCAGGCCAGATAGTCCTGATGGTCCTAGGGCTCAGGTCCTGTGTGTGAGAGAGAGAGAGAGAGAGAGAGAGAGAGAGAGAGAGAGAGAGAGAGAGAGAGAGAGAGAGAGAGAGAGAGAGAGAGAGAGAGAGAGAGAGAGAGAATTAAATTCACACAGGACAACGGATAAGACATGAGAAATACTCCAGATATAACATACTGACCCTAAACCCCCATCACATAAACGATTGCAGCATAAATGCTGGAGGCTGAGACAGGAGGGGTCGGGAGACCCCGTGGCTCCGTCCGCCGATACCCCCGTACAGGGCCAAACAGGCGGGATATAACCCCACCCACTTTGCCAAAGCACAGCCCCCACACCACCAACTTACCATCCTGAGACGAGGCCGAGTATAGCCCAAAAGATCTACCCCACGTCACAACCAAAGGGGGGGCGCCAACCCGGACAGGAAGATCACGTCAGTGACTCAACCCACTCAAGTGACTCACCCTTCCTAGGGACGGCATGGAAGAGCACCAGTAAGCCAGTGACTCAGCCCCTGTAATAGGGTTTTAGGCAGAGAATCCCAGTGGGCGGTTCGTTGCTCCAGTGCCTTTCCATTCATCTTCACACTCCTGGATCAGACTACACTCAATCATAGGACCTACTAGAGAGATGAGTCTTCAGTAAAGACCTAAAGGTTGAGACCGAGTCTGCGTCTCTCCCATGGGTAGGCAGACCATTCCATAGAAATGGTGCTCTTTAGGAGTAAGCCCTGCCTCCAGCTGTTTGTTTAGAAATTCTAGGGACAATTAGGAGGCCTGCGTCTTGTGACCGTAGCGTACGTGTAGGTATGTACGGCAGGACCAAATCAGAGAGATAGGTAGAAGCAAGCCCATGTAATGCTTTGTAGGTTAACAGTAAAACCTTGAAATCAGCCCTTGCGTTAACAGAAAGCCAGTGTAAAGAGGCTAGCAATGGGGTAATATGATAACATTTATTGGCTCTAGTCAAGGTTCTAGCAGCCGTGTTTAGCACTAACTGAAATTTATTTAGTGCTTTATCTGGGTAGCCGGAAAGTAGAGCATTGCAGTATTCTAACCTAAAAGTGACAAAAGCATGGATAGATTTTTCTGCATCATTTTTGGAAAGAATAGTTCTGATTTTTGCAATGTTACGTAGATGGTAAAAAGCTGTTAGTCAAAAGAGAGATCAGGGTCCAGAGTAACGCCAAGGTCCTTCACAGTTTTATTTGAGATGACTCTACAACCGTCAATATTAATTGTCAGATTCAACAGATCTCTTTGTTTCTTGGGACCTAGAACAAGCATCTCTGTTTGTTCTAGTTTAAAAGTAGAACATTTGCCGCCATCCACTTCCTTATGTCTGAAACACAGGCTTCCAGGGAGGCAATTTTGGGGCTTCACCATGTTTCATCAAAATGTACAGCTGTGTTGTCATCCGCATTGCAGTGAAAGTTAAAATTATGTTTCCGAATTACATCACCAAGACGTTAAATATATAGGTAATACTAATAGTTGACCTAAAATGGACCCTTAAGGAATGAAATGTACAGTTTACAAACCATCTACGGAGA
Organism: Oncorhynchus gorbuscha; assembly: GCF_021184085.1. NCBI lineage: Eukaryota > Metazoa > Chordata > Actinopteri > Salmoniformes > Salmonidae > Oncorhynchus > Oncorhynchus gorbuscha. The sequence goes on from NC_060176.1 coordinate 62,235,315, forward strand.
GAAACTGATATCTTTCCGACAGATAAGATCTAAACCAGGACAGAACTTGTCCGTGTAGACCAATTTGGGTTTCCAATCTCTCCAAAAGAATGTGACGATCGATGGTATCACAAGCAGCACTAAGGTCTAGGAGCACGAGGACAGATGCAGAGCCTCGGTCTGACGCCATTAAAAGGTAATTTAACACCTTTACAAGTGCAGTCTCAGTGCTATGATGGGTTTTAAAAACCACACTGAAGCGTTTCGTATACATTGTTTGTCTTCAGGAAGGCAGTGAGTTGCTGTGCAACAGCTTTTACATTTTTTTTGGAGAGGAATGGGAGATTCAATATAGACTGATAGTTTTTTATATTTTCTGGGTCAAGGTTGGGCATTTTCAAGAGAAGTTTTATTACTGCCACTTTTAGTGGGTTTGTTACACATCCGGTGGACAGAGAGCCGTTTATTATGTTCAACATAGGAGAACCAAGCACAGTAAGCAGCTCTTTCAGTAGTTTAGTTGGAATAGGGTCCAGTATGCAGCTTGAAGGTTTAGAGGCCATAATTATTTTTCATCAATGTGTCGAGAGATATAATATTTAAAAAATTGAATATCTCCCTTGATCCTAGGTCCTGGCAGTGTTCTGCAGACTCAGGACAACTGAATACACAGATTTAAAGAGGAGTCTGTAATTTGCATTCTCATGATCAAAGACGTTCATGAATTTATCACTGCTGAAGTGAAAGTCATCCTCTCTTGGGGAATGCTGCTTTTTAGTTAGCTTTGTGTCAGTATCAAAAATACATTTTGAATTGTTCTTATTTTCCTCAATTAAGTTGTTTAGGGGTGCGATTGCATCTAGGGTATTACGCAAGGTTAAATTGAGTTCCTTGGTTAAGTGGTTAACTGATTGTTGTACTCTGACGTGCTCGGGTAGGTGGAGGGAGTCTGGAAGGACACCAGACTCCCTCCACCTACCCAAGCACGTCAGAGTACAAAAATCAGTTAACCACCTAGGAATCTTTGGGTTGTCCAAGAATTTATAGCACGACATTTGATGATCCTTGGTTGGGGTCTGAGCAGATTATTTGTTGCAATTGCAAACGTAATAAAATGGTGGTCCGATAGTCTTTTTTCCAGTGAGATTGCTAAGGCGAACACCGCCATGTTTAGTTTTGCCCAACCTAGATCGAGGCACAGACACGGTCTCAATGGGTATAGCTGAGCTGACTTCACTGACTGTGCTAGTGGCAGACTCCACAAGCAGGCTGGCTAACAGCCTGCTGCCTGGCCTGCACCCTATCTCATTGTGGAGCTAGGGGAGTTAGAGCCCTGTCTATGTTTGTAGATAAGAAGAGAGCACACCTCCAGCTAGGATGGAGTCCGTCACTCCTCAGCAGGTCAGGCTTGTTCCTGTTTGTGGGTGAGTCCCAGAAAGAGGGCCAATTATCTACAAATTCTATATTTTGGGAGGGACAGAAAACAGTTTTTAACTAGCGATTGAGTTGTGAGACTGCTGTAGAGCTCATCACTCCCCTTAACTGGGAGGGGGCCAGAGACAAGTACTCGATGCCGACACATCTTTCTAGCTGATTTACATGTTGAAGTTATGTTGCGCTTGGTGACCTCTGACTGTTTCATCCTAACATCGTCGGTGCCGATGTGGATAACAATATCCCTATATTCTCTACACTTAGCCAGCACCATCTTCAGATTAGCCTTAACGTCGGTAGTCCTGCCCCCTGGTAAACAGTGTATGATTGCTGGATGATTCATTTTAAGTCTAATACTGCGTGTAATGGAGTCGCCAATGACTAGGGTTTTCAATTTGTCAGAGCTAACGGTGGGAGGCTGTTGATGGAATGTATAGCTTTAAAGGAATGATTAGAATACTCCACTCAGAAACCATATAATTGTAGAAATTGACTAGAATCATAATGTTATAATTAATGATGTGTGTAGTTTTAGTCAGTCAAACAATGTCTATTATAGTGTCTTGAGCACATACTGTATGAGCAAGATTCGGGGCCGACCTTGGCTAGGGGCCACTGAGAGATTGGGGAGAGGACAGGGAGTGATTCTCATGGTGTTTCAGACCCCATAACGGGAGGAGTAGAGACCAGAGAAGGCTCGACCTCTGACTCCGACGCGATGCTTAATGGGGAGAACCAGTTGAAAATCAATGTCGGCTGAATGAACGACACCGTTTGACCATTCCTACAGCATTTCCTTCCAGAAGCCATGAGAAAATTGTCCTGCTGCAGGGACTGTGCGGGGGGATTTACAGTATACTACTATCTGTACTTATTGGTGGCACAGACGCTGTTTCATCCTTTCCTACACTTAATTAACCTTGCCTAATGATTGCGTCTGAAGCTAGGCTTGCAGCACAGCTATCCTCGCCGTAAGGCGATCGTTCACCTGTATATTATGAGTACAGAGACTGCAATTAGAAGGCATAATGTTACTACTTAGCTTCCACTGGTGGAGGTCCTGATGAACCACATCCAGATAAAGCGTCCGGGGTGAAAAAGTTTAATGGAGAAGTTGAGAGAGGGAAGAAAATAAAAATCTAAAACAGTAATTAAAAAGTAAAAAATGTAAAGTTGGCAGGTAGCAAAGTAAGGTTAGCAACAAACCGCACAGCAGCACGTAAACAAGTCTACTAGTTGTGACCGGAAATGACGTCAGACACTTCTTAGGCATCTCACAGTACGGACATTGCAATTTATTGCCCTGGCCACATCTGCAGACCTCAGGCCTACTTGCAGCATGCTTAGGGCACATTCACGCAGATGAGCAGGGATCCTGGGCATCTTTCTTTGGTGTTTTTCAGAGTCAGTAGAAAGGTCTCTTTAGTGTCATAAGTTTTCATAACTGTGACCTTAATAGCCTTCTGTCTGTAAGCGGTTAGTGTCTTAACGACCGTTCCACAGGTGGATGTTCATGAATTGTTTATGGTTCATTGAACAAGCATGGGAAACAATGTTTAACCCTTTACAATGAAGATCTGTGAAGTTATCTGGATTTTTACAAATTATCTTTGAAAGACAGGGTCCAGAAAAAATTACGTTTATTTTTTTGCTTTGCTTATAATCTTCTTGCATCCACTTCAAACAGACATCCATATGAATACGAAACAGTTTATTTTTTCTCTATCTAAAATAGAGTACGACATAAACATAACGGGGACTAAACCCAAAACAAACACCTACATAGAGTTGAAGTGGGAAGTTTACATACACTTAGGTTGGAGTCATTAAAACTCGTTTTTCAATCACTCCTCAAATCTCTTTTTAACAAACTATAGTTTTTTGCAAGTCGGTTAGGACATCTACTTTGTGCATAAATAACAAAAGTCATTTTTCCAACAATTGTTTACAGACAGATTATCTCACTTATTATTCACCGTATCACAATTCCACCATGGCTTTAAAAGCTTCTGACAGGCTAATTGACATAATTTGAGTCAATTGGAGGTGTAACTGTGGATGTACTTCAAGGCCTACCTTCAAACACAATGCTTCTTTGCTTGACATCATGGGAAAATCAAAAGAAATCAGCCAAGACCTCAGAAAATAAACTCTGGTTCATCCTTGGGAGCAATTTCCAAATGCCTGAAGGTACCACATTCATCTGTACAAACAATAGTATGCAAGTATAAACCCCATGGGACCACGCAGCCGTCATACCGCTCAGGAAGGTGACGCGTTCTGTCTCCTAGAGATGAACATACTTTGATGCGAAAAGTGCAAATCAATCCCAGAACGACACCAAAAGACCTTGTGAAGATGCTGGAGGAAACAGGTACAAAAGTATCTATATCCACAGTAAAACGAGTCCAGATTTGACATAACCTGAAAGGCTGCTCAGCAAGGAAGAAGCCACTGCTCCAAAACCGCCATAAAAAAGCCAGACTACGGTTTGCAACTGCACATGGGGACAAAGATCGTACTTTTTGGAGAAATGTCCTCTGGTCCGATGAAACAAAAATAGAACTGTGTTTGGCCATAATGACCATCGTTATGTTTGGATGAAAACAGGGGATTTTTTTAAACCTTTATTTAACCAGGCAAGTCAGTTAAGAACAAATTCTTATTTTCAATGACAGCCTAGGAACAGTGGGTTAACTGCCTGTCCAACGATCTAACCACTAGGCTACCCTGCCGCCACTATGCTTGCAAGCCGAAGAACACATCCCAACCGTGAAGCACGGGGGTGACAGCGCCATGTTGTGGGGGTGCTTTGCTGCCGGAGGGACTGGTGCACTTCAGAAAATAGATTGCATTATGAGAGAGAAAAATTATGTGGATATATTTAAGCAACATCATGAGGAAAGAAAAATTATAGCAATATATTTATGCAACATCTCAAGACATCAGTCAGGAAGTTAAAGCTTGGTTACAAATGGGTCTTCCAAAAGGACAATGACCCCAAGCATACTTTCAAAGTTGTGGCAAAATGCCTTAAAGCCAACAAAGTCAAGGTATTGGACCGGCCATCACAAAGCCCTGACCTCAATCTTATAGAAATCTTGTGGGCAGAACTGAAAAAGCCTGTGCCAGCAAGGAGGCCTACAAACCTGACTCAGTTACACGAGCTCTGTCAGGAGGAATTGGCCAAAATTCACCCAACTTATTGTGGGAAGCTTGTGGAAGGCTACCCAAAATGTTTGACCCAATTTAAAAATTTAAAGGCAATGCTACCAAATACTAATTGAGTGTATGTAAACTTCTGACCCACTGGGAATGTGATGAAAGAAATAAAAGCTGAAATAAATCATCCTCTCTACTATTATTCTGACATTTCACATTCTTAAAATAAAGTGGTGATCCTAACTAACCTATAACAGGGAAATGTAACTTGGATTACATGTCAGGGATGGTGAAAAACTGAGTTTAAATGTATTTGGCTAAGGTGTATGTAAACTTCCGACTTCAACTGTATGTAACACAGGGCTGTAACCCAAACAAAGAGTGAGGTGTAAACCATTAATAAATACACGGGATGAGACCCCTAATAACAAGTGCACACTAACACAGAAACACGAAAGCAGATACAAGACGAAAATGACATGGAACAATAATCATCAAGGACAATGGGGAACAGAGGGCACATGTATACACATACTAATCAGGGGGAATGGGAACCAGGTGTGCGTAATGAGACAAGACAGTCCGGAGTTGGTGGTAATGATCCAGTCCAGTAATGCCTAGAATTCCGGTGATGTAGACCTCCGGAGCTGGTGAACGGAATGAATGAGTAGCGGTACCTGAGGAATCTGTGACAGTCAGGACCACCCACTCCCTCGGCCGGTCCTGACAGTAACATGTCAGGAACCTGCCCACTTCCTGATTGACCCTCTCCACCTGCTCATTTGCTTGAGGACAGTACCCGGAGGACAACCAGGCGTTCCAGGTCCACAGAACGGATGGTGTTTCCCCACAGAACGGTGGTGTTTCCCTGGTACAAGGTCAGTGACAAAGTCTGCCAAGAGGTGGACCAGGGTCGTGTGGAGCCGGTAGGGAAGGAGCTTTCTATAATGGAGGTGTCTGGGTGTCTTAGACTGGGCACAAATGGAGCAGGAAGAGACGTAAACCCGGGTGTTCCTAGCCAAGGTGGGCCACCAGTACTTCTCAGTCAGGCAGGCGATGGCACAACCTATCCCAGGATGACCCGACACAGGCTGTGTGCGTCCAAGTAAGGAGGCAGTCCCGCACACCAGTGGGCACACCGCGCCTAAGTGCCCACGGGTGTGCGGGACTGCCTCCTTACCTGGACGCACACAGCCTGTGTCGGGTCATTCTGGGATAGGTTGTATGTCGGCATCCATGTCCCACACCATTGGCATGATGATACAGAATATAGGGATGATGGGGGTCTCCTCTCCCTGCCTTTCCTCTGCATCATAGAGGCGAGACAGTGCGTCCACCTTCACATTCTTCGAGCCTGGCCTATAGGAAAGTGTGAATTGAAACCTGCCGAAGAATCGAGCCCCCCTGGCCTGTCATGGGTTTAGCCTCTTCGCTGCCCTGATGTACTCCAGGTTGCGGTGGTCCGTCCACACCAGGAAAGGGTGTTTGGACCCATCCAACCAGTGCCTCCACACCTTCAGAGCCTTTTTGACCACCAATAGTTCCCGGTCTCCTACATCATTGTTCCTCTGGGTGGGGCTCAGCTGCTTGTAGTAGAAGGCGCAGGGCTGCAGCTTTGGAGAGGTTCCGGTGCGCTGGGACAGCACTGCCCCGACTCCTACTTGGGAGGCATCCACCATCTAAAAGATTCCCGGCAGCTCCGGAATCAATCTGAGCTAACAGGAGTGAGGGGCTAGGATATTCAGGGAATTTAATGGGAAAACACACTGGTTGAGTTGACTGAAACGGAAAGGGGATCTTGCATCCTACCTTGGTTGGAGCATGGGATTTCCCTGGCTTGTCACCTCATCGCCTATTAGTGGAGCAGAGGCCCAGATTCCTCCTCCTACGCGCTGCCTCAGGCAAACGTGCAGAGCCCACCTCCATCGGCTCTGGCCATGGAGCAGTTGTAGCCATGGACTCTGGATTTCTGCGAGGGCTTCATCGGGACCGGAACTCCAGGGCGAACTCCCACTTGGTCTGAGATCCCTGGCGTAGTCAGAGTAGGCGTTCACCCCCCTCTCGGCCATCCGCAGAATGATCAAACACCAAGTGAAAGAGAAGGGTGAAGCGCTCGTAGGACTCGACCTCAGGTCTGCCCGTTTCCCAGAGTGCGGCACCCCAGTTCAGGGCCTGTCCGGGTCATTGCCGAGATGATGGTAGCAACCCTGTCTCTCCCGGAGACAGCCTCGGCGTAGTCAGCGAGGTACAGGTCGCATTGCAGAAGGAATCCCTTGCATCTCGCTGGTGCGTCAAAGTGCCCCGGTAGGGACAGAGGAATTCCACGGACTGGCTCAGATGGGACGGAGGCAGGTAGTGGTGGTGCGGGGGCTGGTGCCGGAACAGGTGCAGGATACTGGAGGGACTGCACATTCTCCTCCAAACGCAGGATGGTTGCCAATATGCTGTCCATGGTGCTGCCGAGTCTGGAGAAATAGTCCTTGTGATGTTGGACTGTTCCTTCTATGGTTGCCAGCTCGGCCTTTCCCGCTGTCTCCATTAGATTGGTTGATTATTCTGTCACGTTGTATAATAATAGGAGACTGGTGCAGGAATACGAAATAGTTTAAAAGATGTCTCTACCCAAAATAGAGTACATCATGAACATGACGGGTATAAAGCCCAAAACAAACATGTATATATATATATATATATATATATATATATATATATATATATATATATATATATATATATATATATATATAACACAGGGCTGTAACCCAAGCAAAGAGCGAGGTGTAAACCTTTAATAAATACACAGGATGAGACCCGTAATAACAAGTGCACACTAACACGGTAACACGAAAGCCGATACAACAGAGAATAGGTACTCACAAGACAATCAGACATGGAACAATAATCAACAAGGACAATGGGGAACAGAGGGCACATATATACACATACTAATCAGTGGGAATGGGAACCAGGTGTGCATAATGAGACAAGACAATCCGGGTTGGTAGTAATGATCCAGTTCAGTGACGTCTAGAAGGCCGGTGACGTAGACCTCCGGAGCTGGTGAACGGAATGAGCAACAGTACCAGGGGAATCCGTGACTGGTGGTTTATCATTATTAACGTATAACAATAGTTTTTCCATCTCTCCCACACTAACTTAACCAAATTCGAAACAGCAACCCTTGTCTTTCATGATTAGATATTTTATGCAAAAATATGATGTTTCACTGTTCAAAGTTAATTTCACTTCTGAGTTTTTCCACTTTACTAGTAAAATAGTAATTGAAATGATTGGCATTATCGAAAGGTTTTCTTTTAAATGACCCATCAACTTCAATGAACGAGGAATTGGGTTTTCTGCCCATGATATTATTTAAGGTACTCCAAAAAGTATTTTTCCATTGTGTTTTATGTCGTTTATCTTGGTGAGGTAATGCAGTTTCTTCTTCTTTTTGTTATTCACCAAATGTCTCAATTCATAGTATGTCAACCAATCAACTGAGCAGCATGACTTGTTTGCTGTCTCTTTTGCATAATTTCTCTGAACCGTAACATTTTTCAATTCATCATCAATCCAGGGGACTCGAACAGTTCTCACAGTTAATTTGTTAACAGGTGCATTGTTGTCAACAATTGGCATGAATGATTTTACAAATGCTTCCAGTGCTGCATCTGGATTCACTTCTCCGTACACATCATACAAACATACATTTTTACATCTTCCACAGAATAGTGATCTCTTAATAGTAATCAATAATTTTGCTTTATTTAACCATCTTTATTTGTTCAAAAACCTTATTTGTTCATCGAAAATTGTGAATAACTCACCACAGGTTAATGAGAACAGTGTGCTTAAAAGAATGCACATAACTCTGCAATGTTGGGTTGTATTGGACAGAGTATCAGTCTTAAATCATTTTCCACACACAGTTTGTGCCTGTATTTAATTTTCATGCTAGTGAGGGCCGAGAAACCCACGTGGTTGCAAAGGGCGTCAGTGTCTTAACAGCACAATTTGCCAAGGCAGGATCCTCTGAGCGCAGCCCTATCCAGAAATCTGGCAGTGGCTTTTGATAAAATTACATTTTCATAGAACCACTTGTTGCAATTTCGATGCGGCTCTCTTGTTCAGATATCAAGTGGACTGGAGGCAGGGCATCAAAGGGATAACAAATCCAGTTGTTTGTGTCATCAGTTTCGGGAAGTACCTGTGTAATTGCGCACTCAACTCACTCAGGTGCTTCATTATATCACACTTGACATTGTCCATAAGTTTCATACAAAAAAATCATACAATGATGGAAAGACCTGTCTGTTGTCCTTGTTAGTGCAGACAGAGAAGAGCTCCAACTTCTTAATCATAGCCTCAATTTTGTCCCGCACATTGAATATAGTTGCCGAGAGTCCCTGTAATCCTAGATTCAGATCATTCAGGTGAGAAAAAACATCACCCAGATAGGCCAGTCGTGTGAGAAACTCATCATCATACAAGAGGTCAGACATGTGAAAATGATGGTCAGTAAAGAAAACTTTAAACTCGTCTCTCAATTTTAAAAAATGTGTCAATATTTTGCCCCTTGATAACCAGCGCACTTATGTATGTTGTAAAAGCGTTACATGGTCGCTGCGCATATCATTGCATAGTGCAGTAAATACACGAGAGTTCACGGGCCTTGCTTTAACAAAGTTGACCATTTTCACTGTAGTGTTCTAAACATCTTTCAATCTGTCAGGCATTCCCTTGGCAGCAAGAGCCTCTTGGTGGATGCTGCAGTGTACCCAAGTGGTGTCTGGAGCAACTGTTTGCACGCGCATTACCACTCCACTATGTCTCCCTGACATGGCTTTTGCGCCATCAGTACAGATACCAACATGAGCAGCAACTACGTTTGGCTGCGTACAGACCGTTAGTGGAATTCCTGCGAAAGAGTAATGGTTAATGTGATTGGATGTTCAATATTTCACTAGGCTACCTGTATTTCACGTTGTGTTGTTATTTCGCTGAACACTAGATGGTTTAATATTATTTTTGGCAGTAAAACGAGGCTACTTAGGCGAGAAAAAAACCTCACCCAAATGTATAGCCCCTTTGCAAAATATAAATGGACTGTTTGAAAATGTGAAGAAAAAATGTTTTCCAAAATTGTTTAAATGTGAATCACATTTTATTTGGAATACCTCCGACATCATTGTGTGTTCCCCTGCGAGTACGTGTACCCCAGTTTGGGAATACCTGATCTAAGGAATCATCTAAGTGAGTTTCAGAGATGGCCAGCTACTTTCCTGGGTAGCTTATCGGAGATAGACATAAAACATTGTTTGACAAATAGAGTCAGTCAATGAGTGTCAGTTGGTGTATGCATGTGTTAGATATTATATGTTAAATATTAGTAACACACATATCTTACTGCCAATTTATTGTTAGTTCCCTTCAGTATAGCCTACAGTTCATATCATTTCATTTAATTTCATTCCATTGTTTTGTTTACCTTAATTTGCTTCCTTTGTAAACACTGTCACGTTTGTGTGGTTGTTGCTGAGGGAGCCACACCACAAACCTCGTTAAGCACATCCATAGAGTGTCTGAATAACAAATACTGAGAAGTGCTTAAATCAAAAGGTGTAAGAAAGGCACACGTTTCCTAAGTCTGAATCAGCCCCCTAATGAATAGGCTACCTACCAGGCTGTTGTAACCTTGAATGTGAATGTGTTTCTGGCAGATGCCAACATTTTAATATCTGCTTGTCCAGTTAATGGACTTTTTTTTCGATATTACAGTTGATAGTGCAGGCGGCTGCCAACTGACTGATCTACAAATCACCTTGCATCATAAATAACTACTTATTCATATTTGTAGGTCAGTCAGTCATAATTTACCGAAACATGGCCATTCACTTCAACCTGATCACCTTCACTAGAGCATGATCATAAATGGCAACAACATTTTAATAAATTCTCATATCAAACAAAGAGCGATATACAGTGCCTTGCAAAAGTATTTTGTTGCATTACTACCTGTAATTTAAATATAATTTTATTTGGATTTCATGTAATGGACATATACAAAATAGTCCAAATTGGTAAAGTGAAATGAAAAAAATTACTTGTTTAAAAATATAAATATTTTAAAATTTAAACTGAAAAGTGGTGCGTGGATATATATTCACCCCCTTTGCTGTGAATCCCCTAAATAAGATCTGGTGTAACCAATTACCTTCAGAAGTCACATAATTAGTTAAATAAAGTCCACCTGTATGCAATCTAAGTGTCACATGATCTGTCACATCATCTCAGTATATACATAAACACCTGTTCTGAAAGGCCCCAGAGTCTGCAACACCACTAAGCAAGGGGCACCACCAAGCAAGCGGCACCATGAAGAACAATGAGCTCTCCACAGGTCAGGGACAAAGTTGTGATGAAGTACAGATCAGGGTTGGGTTATAAAAAAATATCAGAAACTTTGAACATCCCAACGGGGCATTATATCCAAGATAAAAAAATGTTTCAGTCTTCCAGAGATTTGAGACTAGGGCGGACAATGACCATAAGCATACTGCTAAAGCAACACTCGAGTGGTTTAAGTGGAAACATCGAAATATATTGGAATGGCCTAGTCAAAGCCCAGACCTCAATCAAATTGAGAATCTGTGGTATGACTTAAAGATTGCTGTACACCAGCGGAACCCATCCAACTTTAAGGAGCTGGAGCAGTTTTGCCTTGATGAATGGGAAACATTCCAAGTGGCTAGATGTGCCAAGCTTATAGAGACATACCCCAAGAGACTTGCAGCTGTAATTGCTGCATAAGGTGGCTCTACAAAGTTTTGACTTTGAGGGGTTACGCTTTGTCTTATTTCTTGTTTGCTTCACAATATAAAATATTTTACATCTTCAAAGTGGTAGGCATGTTGTGTAAATCAAATGATACAACCCCCCCCCCCCAAAAAAAAAATACATTTTAATTCCAGGTTGTAAGGCAACAATATAGGAAAAATGTCAAGGGGGGTGAATACTTTCACAAGGCACGGTAACCATGATTCTCAGGGCCAGGAAATGAAATTGAGGGAAAACAAATTATAATTTGTTTAAAGTTGTGTCTATAATACTTTGGAGGCATAAGGGAATGAGGACTTTTAGATCAGTCTCCAAATTGTAAGAGGAGAGATTTGGTCAAGGACAGCTCCACGAGGTTTGTCAGGCAGTAACAGTAATATTTTTACTGTACCTATTATAATAAAATAATAATTAGGTGGGTGCTTATGCTTGTCCTAATACAATTGCATTAATTGGAAATAAATGTTTTGCATATCCCACTCTCCCTGAAACACCCTTGGAACGAGTAGTTATTTATGATGCAAGGTGATTTGTCACGGCCAGTGTCTACCATTATCAACGGTGACACTGGAAAATGTAGGGTTAAGTATTTTGCTCAAGAGCACATGGGCAGATTTTTCCCCTTGTCGGCTCAGGGATTCAAAGTAGCAATGTTTTGGTTACTGACCAACGTCACTAACCACCCGCCGCCCTAAAGTGTCCAGAGAGTGGAGTCCATATCGACAGGCCCACCACAGACCTCCATACACTGTTCTGTGCAACTGAGTAGCTCCTGTCTCTCCAATACTGAATGTTTTGCCAAACAACTGTTATTTTAAACATCAAAAGATTTGCGGCATGTTCAAATGTGAAGGACAAAGACTAAAGTGACAGAAGAATAACATTTTGAATAGAGATGTGACAATGTACTATATATATTTAGGGCCTATTGATGCACACCAAGTTTCTACTGCGTGAAATTACTCTGACTGTTATAATGGATTATCATACAACAACAAAAAATTGGGATATATTTAATTGTGTGCAAGGTTGCAATTGATGGTAACCATTTTTCTATTGTTGTTGAGCACAAAGCTGACTTCTCAAAGGCGCACTAACGGGAATAGATCTGTTAGATTTCAGTTATAAGTCAAGGCCAAGGAATGGTGGTAATCCATCATGGTGCTCCTCCATCTATGCTGTAGGCCTACATCTCCCAGCTTTGAGTATAAATGAGGCTAAGCATTTTACAAATACTGAAAGCGCTGCATTGTTTTATTGGTTTCTCACAATTAGCCTATTTCTACTACCTTATCATTACTACTTACTTACTGCCTTATTATAATAATAAGTAACTATTACAATCCCTTATGCACACTTTAGGCCTGCTGTACGTGCTTCAACCACTACTGAAAGATTGTATGGTTTGTAGTCCTTGGTAGTCTTTATGCATCAAAATACAAAGCATAGAGTAGACCAGCAGAGGGCATAATTCAAAACACATATTAATCCGATCCATCACATTTCAACAAACCCCATGGTCTATTCTAAATGGAATTAATAGTGATATATAATTATTTGTCTTCCAAAGTAATTCTAGCTCTTAGAAAACTGTGTATGGTTTGACCTTGTGACAAGACACTTGGGGAAAAGCCTTGCACGCTTGCTTTCTTTTAAGATGCTATTGTAGTTAAACCATCTATTTTCCTTCTTTAAGTGTTTTGTTAAGTTTGTGTAGTACCCTTACCCCAAGGATAGATGGAATACATTGACATATGTATTAAGCCTGAGGTTCTCCTATACTGTTACAGCTTGCTTTGTCATTTGTTTTAGTCAAGTACAAAATGCAGTCACTCCATATATGTTCCTCTTTGAATGCGGTCTCCACTTTCTTCCGAGAAAGCAGTCTCCTTACACTTTCTTCTGTAATTTTCCAATAGTTTCTCATTGAGGCAAAATTGATCCATCAATAACTTGTAAAGGTTGCTACACCATGGGTTGAGATGGTTATACGTGGGCTGATGTTCTACATGTTTACAGTACCTCCAGAAAGTAGTCAAACCCATTGACTTATCCACATTTGGTTGTGTTACAAGCTGAATTCAAAATGTATTAAATATTTTCTTCTTCTTCACCCATCTACACACAATACCCCAGAATGACAAAATAAAAACATCTTATTTACATATATCTTATTTACATGAGTATTCACATGTCTGAGCCAATAGTTTGTAGAAACACCTTTGGCAGTGATTACAGCTGTGAGTCTTTCTGGTTAAGAGCTTTCCGCACCTGGATTGTGCAACATTTGCCAATTTTTCTTTAAAAACATCTTCAAGCTCTGTCAAATTATTTGTTGATCATTTCTAGACAACCATTTTCACGTCTGGCCATAGATGTTCAAGTAGATGTAAGTAAAAACTGTAACTCGGCCACTCAGGAACATTCACTGTCTTATTGGTAAGCAACTCCCGTGTAGATTTGGCCTTGTGTTTTAGGTTATTATCTTGCTGAAAGGTGAATATGTCTCCCAGTGTCTGGTGGAAAGCAGACTGAAGCAGGATTTCTTCTAGGAATTTGCTTGTGCTTAGCTCCATTCTGTTTCTTTTTTATCTGAAAAACTCCCCGGTCCTTAACGATTACAAGTGGCGACAGCGTAGCCTAGTGGTTAGAGCATTGGACTAGTAACTGTAAAGGTTGCAAGATCAAATCCCTGAGCTGACAAGGTACAAATTTGTCATTCTGCCACTGAACAAGGCAGTTAACCCACTGTATCTAGGCTGTTATTAAGTTATTGAAAGTTTTTAAGTTTTTGTTCTTATTAACTGACTTGTCTAGTTAAATAAAGGTTAAAAAAATATGCATATGATTCAGCCACCACTATGCTTGAAAATATGCAGAGTGGTACTCAGTGATGTATTGTGTTTGCCCAAAACACAACACATTGTATTAAGGGCAAAAAGTGTATTGCTTTGCCACATTTTTTTGCAGTAATACTTTAGTGCCTTGTTGCAAACAGGATGCAAGTTTTGGAATAGTTGTATTCGGTACAAGCTTCCTTCTTTTCACTCTGTCAATTAGCTTAGTATTGAAGTAATTAGTGAAGTAACTACAATGTTTTTGACTCATCCTCAGTTTTCTCCAATCACAGCCATTACACACTGTAACTGTTTAAACCATTGGCCTCATGGTGAAATCCCTGAGCGGTTTCCTTCCTCTCCGGCAACTGAGTAAGGAAGGACCCCTGTATCTTTGTATTGACTGGGTGTATTGATACACCATCCAAAGTGTAATTCATAACTTCACCATGCTCAAAGGGATATGTCTGCTTTTGACATTTTTACCTATCTACCAACTTCTCACTGCAGGCTCACTGCTCGACTGAGGTACTTTACAGATAATTGTATGTGTGGGGTACACAATTGACCCTTGTATATGTGGGGTACAGAAATGAAGTAGTCATTCAAAAATCATGTTAAACACTATTATTGCACACAGAGTGTGCAGTCCATGCAACTTATTATATGACTTGTTAAGCAAATTTTTACTCCAGAACTTATTTAGGCTTGCATAACAAAAGGGGTTGAATACTTATTGACTCAAGACATTTAATCTTTTCATTTTTTATTAATTTGTAAACATTTAGGAAAAGATCATTCCACTTTGATATTATGGGGTATTGTGTGTAGAATCTAAATCTAATACATTTTAAATTCAGGCTGTAACAAACAAAATGTGGAAAAAGGGTGTGAATAGTTTCTAAAGGCACTTTACACCCAGTCAGTCTGTCCTATTGTAATTCCATCCATGTCTGAACCATCAGACAGCACTTCTTTTCTGTAGCATAATAATATCAAAATATATTCAATTAAATGTTCTAAAAATATAATACTTCAACTTTTTTGTGACATATTTACTCTTCATTTTTTTTAAATGACATGTAAATCAGATTAACATGAATGCACTTTCACCTATAAAGCAATTGTTTTCCTATCATTTTTTATTGCAGAGATTCTGCTGTTTTGGCAGAAAATCGCTGCAGAGGGTACAATGAGTAAAATATAAACGATGAAGTCAAAACAATATCCCTGTCCCAATCTTGCTCTTTACTTATTATACTAATATATCTCAGAGACAGAGACAGAGGACTTCTGATGCTGGGGCACCATTGACCTGTAGCCACAGCACACTTGCAAAACAAAAGAGTGCTGGGGAAAAACATTAGATAGGCCATATTTCTGTGATTCATTGACAAGAGGCCTGATGTCTGCAACTGCGGGCCCTCCTCCTCCTCATCACCCCGTCCTGACAGTGGGCTCAATGTTTGTTTTCTGCCTCTTGGATATAATAAATGGATGTGTAGAGAACCTATTCAAGGACCTTTTTGTGCCTAATCAGAGACCTTGAAGGGTCACTGTTCCATACTAAGATCCTTCACTGCAATGGGGACAGTGCACTTTATGATACATACAACATAGAGTGATGGATAGATGTCTCCTTAGCCTTAGTCCCAAAGAGCTCATTTCCCTATTATAGTTACTGAGTTTCTGTTATAATGCTGCTGATATAATAATGACCAATTTTAGTTATTTTCATTACGTCTTTGCAACCGTGAACCGTATGTGAATAATGTAACAGAAATGTAATAGTGGAAACTCCTGCATTGATCCTGTCCTCGAACTGTATGACCATAAACAATGGGTGGCAGGGCCAGACTGGGACAAGAGGTCAGCCTGGCATTTCATCCAGCCCTGTGCCATTATTATCCTCTGCAGCAGAGGTAACTCTGGGTCTTCTTTTCCTGTGGTGGTCCTCATGAGAACCAGTTTTATGATAGTGCTTGATGGTTTTTGTGACTGCACTTGAAGAAACTTTTCTGGATTGATTGACCTTTATGACTTAAAGTAATGATGGACTGTCGTTTCTCTTTGCTTATTTGAGCTGTTCTTGCCATAATATGGACTTGGCCATTTACCAAATAGGGCTATCTTCTGTATGCCACCCCTACCTTGTCACAACACAACCGATTGGCTTAAACACATTAAGGAAAGAAATTCCACAAATGAAAGCGTCTGCTAAATGGCATATATTATTATTATTATATTAACTTTTAACAAGGCACACCTGTTAATTGAAATGCATTCCAGGTGACTACCTCATGAAGCTGGTTGAGAGAATGCCAAGAGTGTGCAAAGCTGTCATCAAGGCAAAGGGTGGCTACATTGAAGAATCTCAAATATAAAATATGTTTTAATTTGTTTAACACTTCTTTGGCTACTACATATTTCCTTATGTGTTATTTCATAGAAAATAGAAAATAGTAAGAATACAGAAAACCCATTGAATGAGTAGGTGTGTCCAAACTTTTCACTGGTACTGCGTATTGAATACACATGTTATACAACTGAAGACCTCTCGTCTCATAGCCACAGTATGCCAGTTTCCATGAATAATGACATGAGTTTATTGAACTGGCATAGACAGTGGTAAAGGACAGATATATCATACGGATAGAGAGTCCTTGTGACAACAGACGTTTTTAACTGACATTTTTCTCATAGAGCTCATTCCTGCAGGGACCATGCAGGTACAACCTCTCAGGTACTGATACTGGAATAATCTCTCAGAAAAATGTCTGAAATGTCATGCATGAAATATATATGACATGTAAATCAAAAGTAAATGTTTTCTGATTGTTTTACATACATTTCTTCCAAATGCATTGTGTCTTACAATATGAGTACTGAAAGCATAACAGGCCTATCAGTGATGAATAATATAAATGTTTGAAATCTGCTATATTTTTTACAAATAAATTTGGCATAACAGACGCATACGATACACTGTGTGTCTGTCTACTCATGTATATGTGCATCTCAGTTATTATCTGCATGCTTGGATGGGAAAAAGGGCGCATCATTTCCGTGGTCGTCACATGACGATGACCAATAAGAACTTTAGTAACTTTTTTGCTATTTGATAAAGAAAGAAAAGCAAAGAGAACGCTGGAAATGACTGCAGTTATTCGTGGAGATCACCATTATCCTGAATTATTTGTTTATTAGGCTACGAATTTGTATTGCAGATTCGGATTGTATATGACATACAAAGTGGTAAAAGTTTTGCAGCATCTTCTTTAATAGGTTTTATTGTCGTCGACGTCTAGCCTGCCTCATAGGTAATATCATGTTGGGAGAAAAGGCACAAGGTAAGTAAACAAATACGAAGCTTCGGATATGCCTACATGAACTTTTAGTTATTTGATATTTGTAAACCCACAGATACTGTAGGCTTATGCAATCTTTAATTTTGTAATATGCCTCTATTTTGTTGTTGCACGTTCATATAGAATAGCCTATTTAAAATAATTTAGTAAGCAGATAGATCAACATTTAAATAAAGATATTCAGTCTGCACTTCATTTGTTTATGTCGAAGCCTTTAACCATATTGCAAGACAAATATTATATGAACCTGGCATATTCAGCAGTCTATTCAAGGAATAGCTATTCAATAGGTTCCAAACTATTTCTCCTTGCAAACTTTTTTTGGGGGAGAATAAAGGAAATAATAAGAAAAAGGGAAATAATAAGAAAAAAAGACCGTTTTATTCTGTATTTGAAATGAAAATGGTACTAAATGAAATGCTTCCCCTTGATGTCTGACCTTGAGGTATAGAGTAGCCTAGGCTAATAGATGGAGATATATTTTTTAAGCCGTTTGCATCTAAAGTAATTGCCAAAACAGCAAATATAGTCCAATGTGAAGTAGTGAATCGAAATGAATTCTACAAAATAGCCTATAGAAAAACAAAACAATTAAGCCTACTTATTGGATATTATCTTCATATTTTGTCAAAAATAATTATAAAAGCTAGTTAGCCTAACACCCCTTGTCGAAATGTAGGCTATTGTTTAAACGGCCTTGGAATACAATTAACTCGTGCATTGGGTCTGCGTTTCCTATTATAGATCGAGTCTATTGATTCATGAAAAATTATTATAAAAAAGAGCAAGGACTAAATGTGAAATAATTACGCCAAAGGACCGTTGATTCATAAGCCATAGGTCTACTAATTTCTTGTTTAAGTTATTGCTTGTTCACATTCATATGGCCTAAAGTCATAACTTAGTCACATAATTAAAACTAACTCTGGATCTTAATTACGATAACAAAACGACTGATGATTAAGATAATATGGATAACAACAAACAACATGAATAATAACAAAAATGTAATAACAATCGTTATAGCCTAACTATGCTATAATAGCAGTAATAATAATAACAACGACAACGAAAATAACAATAATAATAATAATCATAACAGTATCAATAATCATAATAATGGATAGGCTTTTATCACTTTCGATCATCCACCGTTCCTATTTGACACTGTTTTGGTTAAAGACATTCTCCTTAAAATGGGACATATCCGTTTATTATGTTGCAAGAAAGGGTGTACCACCCATAGGTTGTTTTCTCAAGATAGGTGGTCGCATCCACCGCTCTTTGGCCAACCTCCTAGTAGAAGGTGAGAGAGCCCTGAGTAAAGGACATGTGCTCGTGTCGAAGCGCGCGTCGACCGTGTTGTAGGTGTGGATTATAAAACGCGTTATTCTATCCTAGTCTGAGGCATTTCTTGATTAATAGGAATAACCACTTGGAAGAAGGGGGCGATAAAGGTAATCAACCAATACACGTTAAATTTGGTCGAATCCGTTTAAACATTTGCCAATCTTATCATATATTTTTTAAAGGTTTTACATTGGATTTTAATAAATCGTAAATATCTATGTTTTTTTGTTAGCTTCCATGCATTATGGAATCGTCGGTCTTATTTTTGTGAAATAGACTGAAACTATTGTCAATCAGCTCTCACCGTATCATCAATCGAACATATTTATTGTGGAAATACATTTATTTTTCGCAATATATATATTAACCCACATTAAGATTATTATTAGCGAAACTATATATATATATATTATGTTTTAAGCCTTTTGGAAGTTTGATTTAAAGCAGATATTATTTCACAGCTGCACAGAATCCTACAATTTCGTACTGCATTTTCAAATTTGTCAAGGGCCGTAAATGAATTTGATTAAGAAACTGTACATTATTTGAATACATTATTCGTTACATCCCTGCTTCATTCGTTTTTTTTTGACCCGTGCTTTTATTTGCGAACCAGGCGTCCCATTGATGGTAGGCGTAATGGACTACAACTATGATGAAGATCTGGAAGAATTGTGTCCTGTTTGTGGAGATAAGGTCTCAGGATACCACTATGGACTCCTTACATGTGAAAGTTGTAAGGTATTTTCATTTGGAATTACTCCTTTTTTCAATGTCCTTTCCTTTGTGGGTATTGTGGCTCATCAAACTAATGTAGGATAGATGTTTTCTCCAGGGATTCTTCAAGAGGACAGTCCAAAACAAGAAGAGGTATACTTGTGCAGAAAACCAGGAGTGTAAAATAGACAAAACACAGCGGAAGAGATGTCCCTGCTGCCGATTCCAGAAATGCCTCGATGTTGGCATGAGATTAGAAGGTATGGTTCTCTTCATCTCACCCCTTCATTTGACATTATCATTGAGTGGATTTCAAACTTACTGTCCAGAAAAAAATACGCCTTTAATGTTTTGACATACTTTTTTCATTTGAATATGATTGAATCTATATGCATTTGTTATAATTTGTTATATGCCCGAAATATGTCCAGCATATGGCCTGTAGGCCTCAAGGGATGCAATAGCCTAATGTCTTAGTATCAGTTGCTTCTGCATTTTTAAATATTTTCGCAAAAGTTGTAGTGGTAGCTTTGTTTTGAATTAGGGACAGACAATATACAGAGTAGAGAAGTTTAGCGTCCGTGGTTTTATGGGACGCAAAAACATGACGTGGCCAGAGCGCGGAGTACACCAGTGATTCCCACCCAGGCTGTGATGCGAAAATTAAGCACCTGTTTCCGCGGAGAAATGACACATGCTTGATTTGCTAATACGACTCTGGGCTTCTCGCTGTGGTTTTAAAAGGATACATTATATTTACATCAACACGGTACCATTGTGTAATTGCAAAGGCAATAGCACATGTTGTGTACAGTAAAATGTCAAAAAGAGAATTGTGTAATAGAATAAAGTAGTATGATACCCGTGTGGTTGTTTTTACATTGCTTTTCCCAAAACTTGGTTCAGGAAACTGCCAAACACATATTTTTGACTAAATTAGGCTATTTTCCTGTGCACTTTTCCTGTGCTGTATTTGCAATGATATATATTTGAATAATAAAATAATAATAAATAATAATTTTTCACGAGGAGCATTTTACCATGATATCCTTCTCGCTATAGTAGCATAGTAACTATTTCCATATAAAGACCCACTGTTGTTGACATAGTTCTGTTTCCCCACTCCTTGTCTCTTTCTGTGACAGCTGTGCGTGCAGACCGCATGCGTGGGGGCAGGAATAAGTTTGGCCCCATGTACAAGCGGGACAGAGCCATGAAGCAGCAGAAGAAGGCTTTGATCCGTTCCACGGGCTTCAAGCTGGAGTCTGCTCCTCCACAGCTCTCCCCTGTACAGACTAACTATGGCTTCACTGGCACCCTGCACAGCCTCCCATCCGTCCCCAAAGGCCTTATGCCCTCCATCCCAGCCTCCATCACCCCCACAGACTATGAGGCCAGCCTCTACGGACCCTCCTCCCTGGGGGTGGCCATGCAGCCCCATGGACCCTTGCCTACCCAGTACCTGTGCACAGCATTCCCCAGCAGGGCCATCAAGTCTGAGTACTCTGACCACCACACAAGCTCCCCAGAGTCTCTGGTGGGGTACCCCTTTCCGGATGTGTACCCCTCCGGAGGCTCCCCACAGCCTCCCCTCTCTCCCCCCTGGTGCTAGAGCTGCTGCGCTGCGACCCAGATGAGATGCAGGTGCAGAGTAAGATCATGGCCTTCCTGCAGCAGGAGCAGAGTGGCCGGGGCCGGCAGGACAGGCTCAGCACCTTCAGCCTCATGTGTCGCATGGCCGACCAGACTCTGTTCTCCATAGTGGAGTGGGCCAGGAGCTGCATCTTCTTCAAGGAGCTCAAGGTAAGCATCCCAGACCCTGTCCACACAGAAATTATAGGAGAGACATGCACATTTAGAAATTAATTATCACAGTATCATATCTTATCATTGTGATGATCTTATTATTCCACTTCATTCATAAGTGATATCAAGAATATTGAAGATAAACAATTTTAGCTTTGATATCTTAATGTTTCTTGATCCTATTTCTGAAACCCTGCACCCACACACACACACACACACCCACACACACACACACACACACACACACACACCCACACACACACCACACACACACACACACACACACACACACACACACACACACACACACACACACACACACACACACACACACACACACCCACACACACACACACACACACACACACACACACACACACACACACACACACACACACACACACACACACACACACACACACACACACACACACACACACACACACACACACACACATTATGGCAGTAAAGAACAAAGGCCTGTGTAAAAATGTTAGATTTACTATGACAGATAATTATCATTGTTTCTGTCCCTCCTTGTTTCTGTTGGGGGCCCTCAAATAGAGCAGCAGTTAAAGAGGTGACATCATAACCCAGTGTATCTCCCTCTGGGTAATGATTTGGGATGCATCACTGTCCATGTCAGATAGGTCTTATACATTGAGTCTCTTTGTCAACTGCAGGGTGTAATTGAGTTGTGTCATACTTGTACAGCATGAGTTATGGCTCCAGTCAAATGTTACTCCCCGGCCCCAAGAGGAGAGTGAAATCAATACTGTTGTTTGACACTGTGGTGACTGACCAGAGGGGTAAACTACGAAGGAAGCTAGATCTACTCAGGGTTTTCTAAAGCTAGCCAGCTTCAGTTAGCTTCACATTCCATCTAAGGCTTCATCTGTATTCTACGACGGTGGATATTGCTCATCTGCCACGTGGCTAGTCGAATGCCGAACTCTTCATGGAGACAGTGCTGTAACAACAATCCATGGGCGAGTCAGTGCCACATTTTAATTTGTGTAGAAATCAAAATGAAATACAATTTAAGTAGCATATTCAGCAGGCTATGGTGTGAAATAGGCTTTTAGAAGGGCCGTCTTTATTTGATTACTTATCATTAATAGCGGCTTTGGTGTGCACAAGCAACATTTCCCCCACTCCCATCTATAAAATAATTCTATTAAGTCATAACTACAAACGTTTTACGGTGCGTGATGTTTGAAATGCGTTCTGTCATTACTAAATGTGTAATGTGATAGGTATTTTAAAATTAACATTGTAAATAAAGAACAAAAAATATGAAGGGGATGATGACGCAATCTTTGCAAAAGGGAGGGAATCTGATTTCATTGGTCCTCAACTCGCGGTTCAGCCACTTCATTCAGGATACATGGAGTAAGCTCTGAGTTAACCTGCAGGTTAGTTCTGAGGATTCGTTGCCATAGAAATGTACCTGGTTAAAAGGTTAGCCACTTCCGTGGTACCGGTTATCCCGAGATGAACTCAGGGTTGACCAACATTAATTACCTCGGTAACTCCTCAAACCTGATTGGTAGTATGGGCCTCTGGGCATGTTACAGATAGGGGGTCTAAAGGAGACAGTGCATGCTGGTGTTGATGAAGGCTGACCAGTGATATTGCTCACTATGCTATTCATTTTATTGATGCTGCCATCGACCAGAGAATGGCTGGCGATGGGAACCTACTAATAGATTGTTTGCTCTTTGACATGTATTATTCGAAAAATATTTAGCACCCATCTGAATTGACTGTATTTAGAAGCAACTTTTTGTCACATTATTGTTATTTGTCTGTTAGCCTTATCTGTGAGACAGCGAGTCCATTGTGTGGTGAGATAGGAACATAGTATCTTTGTAAGGACTGTGTCATGGGGACACACACAGTGGTCCTATTCTTCACTTTACTCTTTTAACTGGGTTATTTTATAATCGGTGGGCCTATATGCCTCTGAGGACCAATGATCTGATGCAGTGATCAGTGGCCAGTAGTAGTTATGGCAGCATCATCAGTACTATGGAGTTAGACCTGACTGGGGAGGAGGATTCTGCCCCTGGATAAACAACAGTCTGAAATATAGCATAAATGACAGTGATGGGGTTTTGTTTTAAATACAATATGAGAAAATGGCCAGCATATATTATTTGATGTAATCATGTGTAATATAATCTAGCTATGGGATTATGATTATGGAAAATTGGAGAGCCACTTTAGTGTTGCCTCCAGCATGTTGATCGTGCAAAGCCAACAGTAAAATTTGAACTGCATGGATTTCAGTCATGTTACGTACCTCTGATGTATCCTGGCTAAATTGCAACCAATTGTGAGGTGGTAGACGTGAAACAGTGTGAGGCGAGGCGAGCACAAAGCGGTGGATGTTTGCCAGGAGAGAGAGAGCCTCCTGCAGAAAGAGCTATCTCTCTGAGTAATTACATTCCATCCAGACGATAACAGGGGAATGTCAGTTCTCTCTCCACGGCCCAGTATTTTGTCTCTCATTGTTCATATTTGCACAGGAAAAATTGAGCTATCATCTGCTAAATTTACCTTGGGCATTGCCAGTATGTTTGTGTCAGAAGCTGCCCGTTACTTGAGTTTTTACATACAGTATCTGACATTGACATACCTGTAGCATTTGATCAAACACCATTACGTGCATGCAGGGTTGGTGCATTATAGCAGCCCTTTACTAAATGTTGATGAAAAGAAAGATATATATTTATTGTTCGATGGTTTTACACCTGTCTGTCTGATCTCCAAAACATCTGTATTGGTCTCAAAGCCAAATTCTGACAGTTATGTAATGGCACTGAGTGAGGCAGGTTTATGCTTCCCTGTTTCTGCCAGCCAGGGGGGACAAGACTGAATGTTCCTTGACTGAACGTTCACTGTGTGTATGTGAGTGTGTGTGTGTGTGAAATGTTGTGTCTGTGTGCTGAATCCTCCTTGAGAAGAGGTGATGAATCAAGATGTTGTGTGTTGGTCCTGTAGCTCTGACTGGGAGCAAGATTGGACTCCTCCTCTAGACAGATATATAGTTCCATTGAAGGGGTAGTAATTCTGTCATCCCCATGCCAGATGAATGTGTGTCCTGGTGCTATTTGGGTGCTTCAGGAACACTCTGTGTCACCAGCTGCAGAATTACTGACAGTGTCGTCCTTCGGCACCCAGGGTAATATGTGCTAGCATTGAGGAGCATCCAATCACCCCCCCCCCCGTTGGGCGGGGGCAAGGGAGGTGACGGAGGACAGGGAGGACAGGGAGCGGTGAGGAGGTGGGAGAGGTCATCTCTGTGGCTCGTAAATACAAGGTGTTGATGCGCGAGACATTGACACCAGCCCCAGATGCTGGAAATATGGCACAAGGACCCTCATCTTCCTCTCTTGGTTTTATGGTCACCCCATTTATCTGTCCATGTAGCTATGTGTGTTTCAGGTGGGACCACGCTATCCCATGTGGATGATAGCTTTTAAGGGGGTTGATGTTAGATTGATGCCTGCTTGAGATTTTAATATCAGTGTAGGCTGTTTTATTTGACATTGGGTTTGACATTAGATTGGTTCTCCACTATTCCTATGCTTGGCCAGCTGTGTGGAATGAGTTTGAGCTTTGATGTGACCTGTTGTTTTCTGATTCTACTTTAAGGTGGGGGACCAGATGAAGCTTCTTCACAACTGCTGGTCTGAGCTGCTGGTCCTGGACCATGTCTTCAGACAAGTGCAACATGGGAAGGAGAGCAGCCTGCTGCTGGTTACTGGCCAGGAGGTAAGCAGCCTTGCAGTTCCAACTTAAAATTAATACAAACATACATTCATGAATACCAGACATACATACACTCACACACACACGCACATGCACACACGCACGCACGCACACAGACACACAGACACACACACACACACACACACACACACACACACACACACACACACACACACACACACACACACACACACACACACACACACACACACACACACACACACACACACACACACACACACACACACACACACACACACACACACACACACACACACACACACACACACACACACACACACACACACACACATTCATCATGTAGTCATTACAGATACACAACCTCCATGGATAGTAATAGGTTTTTTTCTTTGTTGTTGCAGTAATGTGTATCTACACAGTAATTACTGTTATTACGCTGTACCAGTGGAATTAACACACATTATTTTAGTGACATAATATAAAGTGGGACTACACTGAGTGTACAAAACATTAAGAACACCTGCTCTTTCCATGGCAAAGACTGACCAGGTGAATCCAGGTAAAAGCTACTGTATGATCCCTTATTGATGTCACTTGTTAAATCCAGTTCAACCGGTGTACATGAAGGGGAGGAGACAAGTTAAATAAGGATTTTTATGCCTTGAAACAAATGAGACATGAATTGTATAGGTGTGCTATTCAGAGGGTGAATGTACAAGACAGAAGATTTAAGTGCCTTTGAACGGGATATAGTAGTAAGTGTCAGGTGCACCGGTTTGAGTATGTCAAGAACTGCAACGCTGCTGGATTTTTCACACTCAATAGTTTTCCATTTGTATCATTGATGATCCACCCCCAAAGGACATAATATAATAATAATAATAATATAACAATAATAATATAATAATAATATAATAATATAATAATATAATAATATATGCATTGCAGACGTTTTATCCAAAGGCCAGTCATCATACATTCTACGTTGGGTGGTCCCGGGATCAACACCTTGTAGATGTTCATCTGAAGATGGCCAACTTGACACAACTGTGGGATGGCATGGGCCAGCATCCCTGTTGGTACGCTTTTAACCAATCACGCTATTTTGTTTGTTTTTTCACTTTGTTCGTAACTTGTATTTTACATAATGTTGCTGCTACTGTCTATTATGACTGAAAAGAGCTTCAGGACATCAGAACTGTGATTACTCACCTCAGATTAACAAAGAGTTTTTCTTCAATAAGTCGGATGGGAGGGATATACTTCAGACACCCGACCATGCTCAGATCCCCGTCACCTTCCGGAGAAGGAAACAGAGATTTTGCGGAAAAAGATCAGGGTGCCTTGTGAGGATCAGGCGACGAGTGCCTAATCTGCCTTTGCCTTCCGTCCTGCTAGCTAATGTTCAATCGCTGGAAAATAAATGGGACGAACTGAAAGCACGTATATCCTACCAACAGGACATTAAAAACGGCAATATCTTATGTTTCACCGAGTCTTGGCTGAATGACGACATTAAGAACATACAGCTGGCTGGTTATACACTCTATAGGCAGGATAGAACAGCAGCCTCTGGTAAGACACGGGGTTGGGATTATATATGCCTATGCATATATGTAAACAACAGCTGGTGTATGATATCTAAGGAAGTCTCAAGGTTTTGCTCGCCTGAGGTAGAGTGTCCCATGATAAGCCGTAGACCACACTATCTACCTAGAGACTTTTCATCTGTATTTTTTGTAGCTGTCTACATACCACCACGGACCGATGCTGGCACTAAAACCGCACTCAATGAGCTGTATACTGCCATAAGCAAACAGGAAACGCTCACCCAGAAGCGCCGCTCCTAGTGGCCGGGGACTTTAATGCAGGGAAACTTAAATCAGTTTTACCTAATTTCTATCAGCATGTTAAATGTGCAACCAGACGGAAAGAAATTCTAGACCACCTTTACTCCACTCATAGGGATGTGTACAAAGCTCTCCCTCCCCCTCCATTTGGCAAATCTGGCCATAATTCTATCCTCCTGATTCTTTCTTACAAGCAAAAATTAAAGCAGGAAGCACCAGTGACTCTCTCTATAAAAAAGTGGTCAGATGACGCAGATGCTAAGCTACAGGACTGTTTTGCAAGCACAGACTGGATATGTTCCGGGATTTTTATGATGGCATTGAGGAGTACACCACGTCAGTCACTGGTTTTATCAATAAGTGCATCGAGGACGTCGTCCCTATATTGACTGTACATACATACCCCAACCAGAAGCCATGGATTACAGGCAACATTGGCACTGACCTAAAGGGTAGAGCTGCCACTATCAAGGAGCGGGACTCTAACCTGGAAGCTTATAAGAAATCCCGCTATGCCCTCCGACGAACCATCAAACAGGCAAAGCGTCAATACAGGACAAAGATCGAATCGTGCTACACCGGCTCCAACGCTCGCCTGATGTGGCAGGGCTTGCAAGCTAGTACAGACTACAAAGGGAAGCACAGCCGAGAGCTGCCCAGTGACACAAGCCTACCAGATGAGCTAAATAACTTCTATGCTCACTTCGAGGCAAGTAACACTGAAACATGCACGAGAGAATCAGCTGTTCCAGATGACTGTGTGACCACGCTCTCCGCAGCCGATGTGAGTAAGACCTTTAAACAGGTCAATATGCACAAGGCCACAGGACCAGACGGATTACCAGGACGTGTACTCCGAGCATGCGCTGACTAACTGGCAAGTCTCTTCATTGACGTTTTCAACCTCTCCCTGTCTGAGTCTGCAATACCAACATGTTTCAAGCCGACCACCATAGTCCCTGTGCCCAAGATACCGGCCCAACAGATCCACAGATGATGCAATCTCTATTGCACTCCACACTGCCCTTTCACACCTGGACTGAACACCTATGTGAGAATGCTATTCATTGACTACAGCTCAGTGTTCAAAACCATAGTGCCCTCAAAGCTCATCACTAAGCTAGGGAACCTGGGAATAAACACATCCCTCTGCAACTGGATCCTCCCATCCCATCTTCTACGCTGCTGCTACTCTCTGTTATTATCTATGCATAGTCACTTTAATAACTCTTCCTACATGTACATATTACCTTAATTACCTCGACACTAGTGACCCTGCCCGTTGACTCTGTACCTGTACCCCCTTTATTGTACCCCCACTATTGTTATTTACTGCTGCATTTGAATTATTTGTTATTTTTATCTCTTACTTTTTTTGTTGGTATTTTCTTGAAACTTCATTGATGGATAAGGGCCTGTAAGTAAGCATTTCACTGTAAGGTCGACTCCTGTTGTATTCGGCGCACGTGACAAATACAATTTAATCTGATTTGATGCCCCGACGAATTGAGAGTGTTCTGAGGTCAAAAGGGGGTGCAACTCAATATAAGGAAGGTGTTCCTAATGTTTGTATGGTCAGTGTATTGCCTTCAGAAAGTTTTCACACCCCTTGACTTTTTCCACATTCTGATGTGTTACAGCCTGAATTTATGATGGATTGAGATTTTGTGCCACTGATTTACACACAATAACCTACAATGTCAAGGTGGATTTTTGTTGTTGTTGTTAAAATGTTTATAAATGGATAAAACATTTAAAGCTGAAATGTCTTGAGTCAATAAGTATTCAACACCTGTGTTATGTATGGAAAGCCTACATACGTTGAAGAATAAACATGTGCATAACAAGTCACATAATAAGTTGCATGGACGAAATCTATGCGCAATAATAGTGGTTAACATGATTTTGGAATCATTACCCCATCTCTGTACCCCACACGTACAATTATCTGTAAGGTCCCTGAGTCAAGTAGTGGATTTCAAGTGCAGATTCAACTACAAAGACCAGGGAGGTTTTCCAATGTCTTGCAAAGAATGGCACCTATTGGTAGATTGGTACAAAAATAAAAGCAGACACTGAATATCCCTTTGAGCATGGTGAAGTTATCAATTCTACTTTGGATGATCTATCAATACACCCAGTCATTACAAAGATACAGGCGTCTTTCCTTACTCATTTGCCGGAAAGGAAGGAAACCATGAGGTGACTTTAAAACAGTTACAGACTTTAAAGGCTGTGATAGGAGAAAACTGAGGACGGATCAACAACATTGCAGTTACTAAACAATACTAACCTAAATGACAGAGTTAAAAGAAGGAAGTCTGTAAAGAGTGCAAATATTCAAAAACCTGTTTGCAATTTTGGGGGGAATAATCCAACACAACACATCACTGAGTACCACCATTCATATTTTCAAGTATGGTGGCTGCATCATGGTTTGGATCAGTTTGTCATCAGCAAGGACTAGGGGTTTGTTTTAGGATGAAAATAAATGGAATAAAGCTACAATCACAGGCAAAATCCTAGGAACATAGGAACCTGGTTCAGTCTGCTTTCCTACAGACACCGAGAGACAAATTCACTTTTCAGCAGGACAATAGCCTCAAACTCAAGGCCAAATATGCATCAGATTTGCTTATCAAGATGACATTGAATGTTCCTGAGTGGCATAGTTACAGTTTTGATTTAAATTAGCGTGAAAATGTATGGCAAGGCTTGAAAATGGATGTCTAGCAATGATCAACAACCAACTTGACGGAGCTTGAAGAGTTTAAAAAAGAATAATGGGCAGATATTGTAAAATCCAGGTGTGCAAAGCTCTTTTTTGTAGGTCGTTGAGAAAAAAAGACAATGAAATCCATTTGAATCCCAATTTGTAACATAACAAAAAGTTTTTACAAATTCAAGGAGTGAGAACACTTTCTGCTGCCTGCTCTTGTTCTTGTGTTTGGAAGATGCAGAACAGAAAAGGAAAAAGCAGCCATCAGCTTGTCTCTGCAGCTTGTAACTGACTCCTGGGTTTAGGGAGGAGAGGTGAAAGATGGCCGCTGGTATTTATTTGCCTCGTGTTTAAATCAAGTTATTTTTTTCTCATAAAGACTGCAATGGAAAACGGGCCATTTTTATCTACAAACTGTACTAGGTTTGTGAGAACAGAAGGAAGAGGAGCTTAAAAGTTGCACTGTATCATTCTAGAAGCTACTGTGGAATTTGAGGATTTAACGTCCAATATGTTACATAAAATGCCAATCGCATTCATTTGCAGACTCAATGTATGGCATCTATGAACCTGTACTGAAGCTGTACTGTACTGTAATTCAAGTTGCAACACCACCACTTTTCAACCTCATTTTCATTATCTCCAGCACAATAACAGTGTCTACATATGTGAAAACTGCACATTTCTACGTTTTGTAGGAAAAAATATGAAGTTACAAGGTTCTACCCCATGACATTAAAAACAGTGATTTTTGAACACTATGAGAGTCACGGTGATGTAGGGAGTAAGAAAATACCCTCCCTCTGTTTTGAAAATCACAGTTTTTCTTACTTTTAAGCCTACCCTTTGATGTATATTTACATTTTAGTCATTTAGCAGAGTTTCTTATCCAGACTAATTAGGGTTAAGTACCTTGCTCAAGGGCACATAAACAGATTTTTCATTTTCATTGGCTCAGGGTTTTGAACCAGCAACCTTTTGGTTATTGGCCTGACACTCTTACCGCTAGGCTACCTGTCACAGAGAAGCATTTTTTGGGACCTTTTTTTATCTTTTTAACCATAGATCGTAGAAATGCGGTGACTTACATATGCAGACACTGGTTCGGTGCTGGAGAAAATGTATATGAGGTTTAAAAGTGCTGGAATTGGCCTTTAAAACCTGTATATACAATAATACTTCATGTTGTGCTTTTGTGTTGTGTTGCAGATGGATCTCTCATCCGTGGGGTCACAGGCGGGCTTGAGTCTGTCAGGCCTGGTCCAGAGAGGACAGGAGCTGGCTGGGAGGCTACTAGCCCTGCAGGTGGACAGGAGAGAGGTTGCCTGCCTCAAGTTCCTCCTCCTCTTCAATCCCAGTGAGTAGACCACATGGACATACGCTGTATGCTGTTCCACATTAGACGGTGATTATTAGTCTTATAATATGTATATAATATAACACACTTTTAATCCAAATCGACTTACAGTCATGCGTGCATACATACAGCTCATGTATAGCTCATTACAGCTAGCTCAAGAACTTAATAATCATCTTTGAAAACTACTATGGTCTTTCAAAGATTTGAATTTCATTAGGTTTGAGGTACTTCATACTTGTTTGTATCGTAGCTGTGGTTTGTATAAATCAGTGA
Organism: Oncorhynchus gorbuscha; assembly: GCF_021184085.1. NCBI lineage: Eukaryota > Metazoa > Chordata > Actinopteri > Salmoniformes > Salmonidae > Oncorhynchus > Oncorhynchus gorbuscha. Next base: position 62,266,766 of record NC_060176.1, read on the forward strand.
TGTGTAGTACTTAAGAATGAGCAAATAACTTTTTCAAACTTTTTGTTGGAAATAGGTTTTAGTTGACAAGTCCCATTTATTTTGAAAGGCAGAAATGGCATTTTAAATGGAAAAGTCACAGCCATTGATCTATGTTTTTTTTTATCCAGAAGGTTCCAACTGTTATCTGAACCAGTCCTTTATTTTCAGGTACACTGATAATTCAATATAGGGCCTTGTCAAAAGGCAACATTAACAAAGAAGACAACCTCACCCATTATTCTTTAATAGCATTCAATGGAACCTTAATGGATGGGTCTATCATTCAATAATCTGACTGACATTCATGCTGTGGCTTCTGCATATGGAGTGTGTATTGACGACAGTTGCCCAGATTCCCTTAAGCGACTGCTATTTAGCGCCAGCGAGCTGGGAATAAAAGGCTTTAGAATAATGAGAGCACTCGTCACATGCAGAAAATATTTCCCATCTCCGCTGTCTGTTTCATTCTCTTGCTCTCTCTCCTTCAATCAATGAGTCCGGTTTATCAGGGCAATTTAGTTGCCCTTAAGTGGTTTGAAAAGATTATTCAAAATATTTAATTACTGTGTGAATGGCTCTTCTGGCAGGACTCAGCTGATGCTGAATAGAAGTCCTTTATAGGGTCTAGCTATTGTCACACACACACACACACACACACACACACACACACACACACACACACACACACACACACACACACACACACACACACACACACACACACACACACACACACACACACACACACACACACACACACACACACACACACACACACACACACACACACACACACACACAACCAACCCACGGTGTACAGATCCAATGTACCAGAAATGGAATATTATTAATAAACTGTTGCAATTTCAATTCTAAAGATTAGGCCTACACTTGATCTCAACAAGTAACTGATGCTGAGCCTTAACACAGGGATTTGAGGAACAGTTTCAAATAAATATATCAATATTCTCCCATTTATGTGACATCTGCAGAGTAAATGAATCCCCTCTAAATCTCTTTATTATGTCCCTGTCCAGATGTGAAGCTGTTGGAGAACCAGGTGTTTGTGGAGAGTGTTCAGGAGCAGGTGAATGGGGCTCTGCTGGAGTACACTGTGTGCACCTACCCCCTGTATCTGGACAAGTTCAGCCAGCTGGTGCTGCATCTGCCAGAGCTGCGTGCCCTCAGCACCCAGGCAGAGGACTACCTGCGCTACAAACACCTGAGTGGGGAGGTGCCCTGCAACAACCTGCTCATTGAGATGCTGCATGCCAAGAAGGCCTGTATATGAGCACCACGCTACCATCACTATACACCAGCAGACTGTCTGTGGGACCGATGGTGTGGAAGCAAAGAGGGGATTTATGATTACAGCTCGGAGAAGATGAGTTGTGTGTTTGTGTGTGTGCGTCCGTGCATGCGTGAGTATCCCCTCTGTCCAAGGTGTGTGTAAACAGAATATTGACTCATTGTTTTGGCAGTCCTTTAAATGTACATAGTTATAAAATGTACAAAGAAAGCTATGCTATGATACTGTATGTAGTAAATGTAACATTTTGTTGAATTCAGCAGAGTGAGGTCTTATATCAGCGTTATATCAGACTTAGGGGGCCTCTTTCAGATGAAAGAGGCCCTATAACATGTCTTAATGACATGTCTTAGCCTTTCAAATATAGTGGAAGCACTACATTTATTTGAGCACTTGTTCCTTTGTACATTGTCACCAACTTGACCAAAAAATGTGGTATGTGAAAAATATGTTACGTTCAATATAGTTTTTTTCTATTAGATATTGATATTCTAATATATGAACTACACATATGTTTCAAGAATGAAATCTGCATACTCATATTATGTTTAATGACTGTCTGTTACCCCAATGAGAGATCGACTTAAAGTGATAGAAAGAGAGTGATACAGAGAGAGGGGGAGGGGGAAGAGATGGCGTAAGAGAGAGGGAGGGAGAGAGCCCTGAATGTGGCGCTGATGTGTGGGAGAGAATGAAAGCCATCTTTGGCTGCAGTCGTCTCTTATTAGCAGATTAATGGAGGACGGCCCCAGAAAGAGACACCCACGTGTGTGGACAGAACAATGAACAACAAAGAAAGCAATCTCTTATTAAGTAGATGTGTTAAAAATGAATGTTCTTGGTAAGCTTAACTGTATAAGTCCTCTAGCTTCTTCTGTCCACCCGGACTACAGAGCCAGGTCAAGGATAGGGGGGTCGTGCACTGTGGATGTGCTCCAGACATTTTGTACTCGCAGAATGAAGGAAAACATGCAATTGGCAATCTATGGAATGGTTGCTTTTCAACCTAAATTTGAAAGAGATCTAGGGAAATCCAGTTGGATTCAAGTGTAAAGAGAAAATAGACTTATCGTACTTGAGAAATGGCAGGACTAACATGTAACACCCACATATCCGTTTGCGTAATTTCAGCACATAGCACACATGAAGCAACATGTTAGAATTGTACAGACATGGCAGGGTTGACTCTTTTAACTTCTTGGAGACAATCAGAACACCTGCCTTAAGATAACCCTGGCCTGTCTGTCTGAATATATTGACCTTTTCCTAACTGAAATGACTGTCATCTGTACCTCTTTGTACAGCGCATTTATATTGTGAAGCAGGAAAAGAAATGCCACAGTGAGGAATACATCGAGCTCAGATGTTTCACCACACATACTTTGCTATTTCTTAAGGTTGAAGATGCTCATTGTGTAATTGGTTCTCTATATGTTGCTTTTGCTTCTGTTGAGTTTCACCTTATTCTGTGCAGTCCCAGTCTTGGATGTTTTGGTGAAGTGATGAGGTCTGTTTAAGATCTCATTCTCAAACTGTCTGTGATGGTCCACTTGGTTACCTCTGTCAGCAATATGAATGCTTTTTCAAACAGAAACAATCAAAAACATACTTTTCTTTAAATATATTTTATTGTAATAGCATCAAATCAATAAATGCAATTAAGTAAAGCGCTACCTATGTTCTGTCCATTTCTTTTGAACCATCCCACTGTTGTTCAATGACCATGGGGGTCATATATACATAATACATTATTTTCAAATATCCTGGAGGCTATCCAGGATAGTGGTAGCAATTTATGAGTCATGACAAAGCAATTCATATTAATGTGAAAGTCTATGGTTTTGGGCTGACAAGTCAGTGCTACTTCACAAATACATATGTAAATGTACATTTCAGCCAATGGCTACAATGAGTGCAAATATTGGAGGCCATTAACAGTAATTAAACAATACATTGAAGGAACGAAGTATAAGGGCTTTGGAAAAGCTATCATTTTCATACAAATCTTACAATGTATTGTTACAAAATCGATTGACTAGCCTGCTAATACTGTTGCACTCTCTAAGTCTAGGGGTCTTAGTCCTAGTTACATGGTCTATAACCTGATTTAAGATGTGCACCTATGTGAGAAATCAGAGTATAAGGATTGTGTTGTATGTACATGTACCCAGAAGACAGCAACCTTACCTTTAGTCTAGGGCCAGCTCCTCCATGACCTCTTGGTTAGCCAGTCCAAGCAGATTTTTGATTGTTCAGGTGACAAAAATAAATATATGCAAAAAACTAAAAACATTCCCAAGCAAAAGATTTTAAACAAAACCAAGGGCTTACATGGTTACCAAGAAAAAACATCAGCCTAACGGCTCTAATAGCTGTCTCAATCTCATTTCCTTGCACCTGTGCCCAATCAACACAAGACTTCCTGGCTAAGCATTTGAACCAGGTTGTTGCTGCCCCCTGGGGATGAGGTGTGGAAGTGTGTGGTAGTGTGTTTGTCTATGTCCTAACAATAACCTTCCCCCATCTCATAACAATATATGTATAGAAATACAATTATATCAAACAATAATGTACATTATATTTGCCCAGCATATTCTTCTATTGGGACAATAAAGAGTTTCATGCGATCATTTGAGCTGTACTGAATAATGTGTCTCGGTTCAGAGTGCACCTTCCTGCAGTGGAGATAGGGAGAGGCCAGGATTTCTGTTGCTTGTTGTAAGGCATGATAGGCCAGGGCAGGGGAGGGAGGAAAGGCTTGGGGAGATAGCCAAGCTGCAGCTAGCACAGCCTCCAATACACATAGTGGTTGGTTGGTGATACAGTACTGTACAACAGGTGATAGGCTTCTTAAAGTCTCTTTATGAGCTGCCCAGACAGTGCACAGTGAGTTAGCAGCATATCTCTACTATATAATGCTGTTGATCTATGAGAGGATCTGTCATCCTACTATCCACGTTCTCACACTGACAACACAATCTTGTTGTCTGGTCATATAATATCTTACAGTAGTATAGGCCTTTAATCCTTGATTCAAAGTTTCCAGTGTTTACAGTGATGTCTACTGTTTAGTTATGTCTGTAAAAACAGTAACGTCTACTGTTTAGTTATGTCTGTAATAACAGTAACGTCTACTGTCTAGTTATGTCTGTAAAAACAGTAACGTCTACTGTTTAGTTATGTCTGTAAAAACAGTCATGTCTACTGTCTAGTTATGTCTGTAAAAACAGTAACGTCTCCTGTCTAGTTATGTCTGTAAAAACAGTCATGTCTACTGTCTAGTTATGTCTGTAAAAACAGTAACATCTACTGTCTAGTTATGTCTGTAAAAACAGTCACGTCTACTGTCTAGTTATGTCTGTAAAAACAGTCATGTCTACTGTCTAGTTATGTCTGTAAAAACAATCATGTCTACTGTCTAGTTATGTCTGTAAAAACAGTCATGTCTACTGTTTAGTTATGTCTGTAAAAACAGTCATGTCTACTGTCTAGTTATGTCTGTAAAAACAGTCACGTCTACTGTCTAGTTATGTCTGTAAAAACAGTAACATCTACTGTCTAGTTATGTCTGTAAAAACAGTCATGTCTACTGTTTAGTTATGTCTGTAAAAACAGTCATGTCTACTGTTTAGTTATGTCTGTTAAAACAGTCATGTCTACTGTTTAGTTATGTCTGTAAAAACAGTCATGTCTACTGTCTAGTTATGTCTGTAAAAACAGTCATGTCTACTGTTTAGTTATGTCTGTAAAAACAGTCATGTCTACTGTCTAGTTATGTCTGTAAAAACAGTCATGTCTACTGTCTAGTTATGTCTGTAAAAACAGTAACGTCTCCTGTCTAGTTATGTCTGTAAAAACAGTAACGTCTCCTGTCTAGTTATGTCTGTAAAAACAGTAACGTCTCCTGTCTAGTTATGTCTGTTAAAACAGTCATGTCTACTGTCTAGTTATGTCTGTAAAAACAGTAACGTCTCCTGTCTAGTTATGTCTGTTAAAACAGTCATGTCTACTGTCTAGTTATGTCTGTAAAAACAGTCACGTCTACTGTCTAGTTATGTCTGTTAAAACAGTCATGTCTACTGTCTAGTTATGTCTGTTAAAACAGTCATGTCTACTGTCTAGTTATGTCTGTTAAAAACAGTAACGTCTCCTGTCTAGTTATGTCTGTAAAAACAGTAACGTCTACTGTCTAGTTATGTCTGTTAAAAACAGTAACGTCTCCTGTCTAGTTATGTCTGTAAAAACAGTAACGTCTACTGTCTAGTTATGTCTGTAAAAACAGTAACGTCTACTGTCTAGTTATGTCTGTAAAAACAGTAACGTCTACTGTCTAGTTATGTCTGTAAAAACAGTAACGTCTCCTGTCTAGTTATGTCTGTAAAAACAGTAACGTCTACTGTCTAGTTATGTCTGTAAAAACAGTAACGTCTCCTGTCTAGTTATGTCTGTAAAAACAGTAACGTCTACTGTCTAGTTATGTCTGTAAAAACAGTAACGTCTACTGTCTAGTTATGTCTGTAAAAACAGTAACGTCTACTGTCTAGTTATGTCTGTAAAAACAGTAACGTCTACTGTCTAGTTATGTCTGTAAAAACCAAAATGACACATACACAAAAAGATGACTGTAAAAAAAAGACTGAAGGTGTGATAAGCCACTCAGCAAAAGAGAATGAAACTCAAGTCTGTATGCACACGACAAATGTTGTGTTGCCTCTCTGGAACAGCGATTTCCTAAACAGCAGATGGTTCCTGACCCTGGGAATGGGACACTGTGGTGGAGGAGGAGCTGTCGCCCTAAAAAAACACTTCCTGCTTCACACGCTCTGTGTGTGTGTGTGTGTGTGTGTGTGTGTGTGTGTGTGTGTGTGTGTGTGTGTGTGTGTGTGTGTGTGTGTGTGTGTGTGTGTGTGTGTGTGTGTGTGTGTGTGTGTGTGTGTGTGTGTGTGTGTGTGTGTGTGTGTGTGTGTGTGTGTGTGTGTATTCTATATGTGCAGTTTTTGAGTGTGTGTCTATTTACACCATCTACAATATTTGTATGAGAGAGGATGCATCTATTGTGTGTATCTGTTTGTCGTATCCACTGTGCAATTCCGCTTTCTTCCCACCAGGTTATATGATAAATGTGCCTTTGTGTCCAATTCCAAACATTCCATCAGCAGCCTGTTGTAACAGAAAAGTAACACAAAATGTATCATTCTATCAACACATTATGTCCAATATAATAGATGATTCTTTCTTTGCAAAAAAGAAAACTAAAGACTAGACCTTGTAAAACCTTCATTATTGCCCCAACACAACATATTGGGTGGATTGAGTGTGTGTGGGTGCGTGCCTGCGTGTGTGTGTGTCTGTTTGTCTGTGTGTGTGCGCGTGAATGCGTATGTGTGTGTGCATACATGCGTGTGACACAGTCAAGCTGTGGGAGCAGGTGTTTGAGTGGATGAGCGGCCTGATTGTCTAACTACTGAGGAAAATGATGTTTCCTATTGTTCTGACTGTCAACATCGGACCCCAAGTGCCACTCACACACCACCGATCAGGTGTTTGCCATAAAAGAGAAAACATTCAGCAAATCAAAGGACAAACTTTCACCTCTCTCCTTTCTGATGATTGCAAAAATCAGAAACTTTCTGTCCAAAAATGATGCAGAAAAATGAATCCATGCTTTTCTCACTTCTAGGTTAGACTACTTGCAATGCTCTACTTTCCGGCTAGCCGGATAAAGCTCCTACCTATCTCTCTGATTTGGTCCTGCCGTACATACCTACACGTACGCTACGGTCACAAGACGCAGGCCTCATAATTGTCCCTAGAATTTCTACAGCTGGAGGCAGGGCTTTCACCTATAGAGCTCCATTTTTATGGAACGGTCTGCCTACCCATGTCAGAGACGCAAACTCGGTCTCAACCTTTAAATCTTTACTGAAGACTCATCTCTTCAGCAGGTCCTATGATTGAGTGTAGTCTGGCCCAGGAATGGGAAGGTGAACGGAAAGGCTCTGGAGCAACGTACCGCCCTTGCTGTCTCTGCCTGGCTGGTTCCCCTCTTTCCACTGGGATTCTCTGCCTCTAACCCTATTACAGAGGCTGAATCACTGGCTTGCTGGGGCTCTCTCATGCCGTCACCTGAGTGGGTTGATTCACTGATGTGGTCATCCTGTCTGGGTTGGCGCCCCCCCTTGGGTTGTGCCATGGCGGAGATCTTTGTGGGCTGTACTCAGCCTTGTCTCAGGATGGTAAGTTGGTGGTTGAAGATATCCCTCTAGTGGTGTGGGGGCTGTGCTTTGGCAAAGTGGGTGGGGTTATATCCTTCATGTTTGGCTCTGTCCGGGGGTGTCCTCGGATGGGGCCACAGTGTCTCCTGACCCCTCCTGTTTCAGCCTCCAGTATTTCTGCTGCAGTAGTTTGTGTCGGGGGGCTAGGGTCAGTTTGTTATATCTGGAGTACTTCTTCTGTCCTATTCTGTGTCCTGTGTGAATTTAAGTGTGCTTTCTCTAATTCTCTCTTTCTCTTTCTCTGAGGACCTGAGCCCTAGGACCATGCCCCAGGACTACCTGACATGATGACTCCTTGCTGTCCCCAGTCCACCTGGCCGTGCTGCTGCTCCAGTTTCAACTGTTCTGCCTTATTATTATTCGACCATGCTGGTCATTTATGAACATTTGAACATCTTGATCATGTTCTGTTATAATCTCCACCCGGCACAGCCAGAAGAGGACTGGCCACACCACATAGCCTGGTTCCTCTCTTGGTTTCTTCCTAGGTTTTGGCCTTTCTAGGGAGTTTTTCATAGCCACCGTGCTTCTACACCTGCATTGCTTGCTGTTTGTGGTTTTAGGCTGGGTTTCTGTACAGCACTTTGAGATATCAGCTGATGTACGAAGGGCTATATAAATACATTTGATTTGATTTGATTTGATTGACACTACAAGGTTCCATCTGCATTTTTGTCAAAATGTAGTTATTGATATAGCCTTGTTCTGTTCAGTGTTCTCAACTTATATAGTACTCTAGATACCCAATTCATGTTGCTATGTTCAAAAGAATACACAATAAAAATTGCTGACACCATTCAAACCGATTAGGATTCAGAACTTTAAAGCCAATTATCTCAGAATCCTCTTTTTTGCAGATAGAACCTTATAGTTCCAGGCTCTCGACATGGTGAAATGACCTGGCCCACTTCAAAAACCAAAAAAGAGCTGCCAATATGTTTACAAAACACATACCTGATGTTATTACATGTAGTCAAAATAATTGTCCAATCAAAAATCATTTAAATCTGAAGAAAATATAGATACTAACAGAAGGGGATTAAATGATGACCAAATTGTCAGTAGACAATGTAACCTGGTTCCTTATTGTATATGTGCCAGCCACATTATTTTTAATGAAGCAAGATTAAATGAAAGTCAGATTCAGATGCCTAAGAAATGGTAAAAATACCTGAGGGCTTGAAAGCAGTCAGTTGAACCACCTGGTAAAGTAAAACAGACGTGTTGATGTCTGGGAGATGGATCAGAATTGGTCAAATACACAGTGAATCATTTAGGAGTGATGGCAGGCCAAATAGAGGATAGAATCTTTATAGATGCATAATACCAAACATACCTGGTTTCCTGATGCAGGTTTCAAGGAGAAACTACTTTCTTTTCCAAAACTCTCTGAAAGACAAAAAGGCAAAATCTCACATAGATGCATTTATTCACCTGGTACGAAAGGAGAAGTTTACCCAAAATCATGAATCCAAGTGATTCCAAACTAGTTCCGTGGAGTTTGCCCTCTCCCCCTCTCTCTCCCTGTAGCGCTGTACTTGAAACAGCTGCAAAAGCAGTTCAACTGACTGGTGAAGTTGCTGGGTGCAGGCCCCGTTTTGCGCTGTTGCCAATGAATTCATGATACAGAAATCTGCAAATTGTGGACAAATTCATTGTATTATTGAAAGCGTACTGCAGAATTAGCTATTTTTGTCAATAGTATCATCGGTTTTGAATCAGGAAATGTGTACTTTTCCACCCAAAACATTAGCGATTATTTTACATCATAATTTGATATATCCGTCTGACACAGCAGTGGAGATGGGTGCCGGAATCACAGATACAGGTTTTTGTAAGGACAGTGGAGTGAAGACTATGTTAGACATTAGTTATACAAAGTAAACGACAATTTCCAAAAATGTCTGACGACCAAACAAAAGCTACTGGAGGGGTGCTGATGATGTCGTCGCCTGAGTATTCGGACGGAGAATTGAGGCAAATTGCAGCAGCAGCTGGATCACAGCCCCAACCCATCTCCAGGATCAACACAGACGCTGGTGCAGTTGTGGCAATTTCGCTCCAAAACTGCTGCAAATAAAGAATGTTTGTGCTGCAGAGAGAATTTGAATAAATGACTACAATTCTTACAGAAATGGAGGAACATAATGATGATGAGAAGCAGTTGGTTTGCTTTTGTGACCGGAGGGATTTTGCTTCCCTCATAGACTCTGGTGTCCTGAAAAAAACATGTATTCAAAAAACAAATTGGAGCACACATCTGTTTCAGCTGTGCCAAATGCAGAGTTATCTAACTAGTAGCTAAACTTTACTTTATTGCATCACCGCTCTATGAGCAAGACCGTTAGTGGGTTTTACATTATCCCAAAACACTATATATCATATGTTTATTTATCAAAATATTTTTGGGATATTATACTCTGCAATGTAAGGTGATTTTAGGTGTATTGTTTCTCAACCCGCCCTGTCATAAATACATATTCGAACCTGTAGAGAACCCAGGTCTATATGTCTACATGATATGATGCAATGGCAATAACACAATAAGAACACTTTGGACAGGCTAGTCTACCTACCTCCAAAAGCTTGCGTTGTCGCCTTCTCTTCTCAAATGCGCCTTTATATTTTGTCACTGCGCCATATCCAGTCCATGGAAACATAGTGGCAACAGCTGTATCTTTTAGTATCCTTCAGTTTCTTGTCCCCATCATTTCAGATTGCATATCTTATTCATATACATCCCCACTGAAGTGCTTGCTACACACATGTAGCCATGCAAGGTTGGCTGCAGGAGTATTTATATTGTGTTTACTATTTTGAATTGCTTTTAACCTTCTTCTGCATCACTCCATATCCTTTATCAGAACACCGTGACATTTGGTGGCTTCTTCCCTTGATTTACTATATAGTGCAGTCAGGGACCGGACATCAGCTAGCTCTTGCTGACATGTCTTTTTCCACTTTATGTAACTAACTTTACCTATGATTTTTCTAACTATTAACTTTCGCACCAGGTTATTTCTCACCCCTTAAAGAATTGAATTTGTGACGTCAAGCTCCATATAAGGGTATATTGTGAGGTTTTTACATAGCACGGTCTACCCCATGAGGACGCACGTGTGCAGTTGTTAGACATCTCCGCTGCTGTGGCAGTCGGCTAGATAAGATAATAATATAAAATAATCGCAAATATTTTAGGTTGAAATATACAACTTTCCTGACTCAAAACCGATAGAACTTTTGACAAAAATAGCTCATTCGGCAGTACGCTTTCAATAAAATAACACATTTCTGAATAATGAATTCACTGGCAACGGAGTAGAGTGAGGCCTGCATCCAGCACGAGTCATAAGTCATGTGACCCATTTTTGCAGCTGTTTCAGTACAGCACTACAGGGGGGGGGAGAGGGCAAACTCCAAACTAAACTAGTTTCAATGTATGGAATCATTTGAGAGTTTTGAGTAAACTTTCCTTTAATGCCTTTAATGGCATTCATGTCAGGTATGTTGAACACCTAAGTGTAATATCCAGACTGCATGACTCCTTGCACCACAACCCACCACTACCCAACCCTAACCCAACCCAACCCAGCCTACCCAAAACCAGACAACCTGACCCACCCCAACCCTCCACAGCCCCAATCCTCACTCCAACCCCAGAGCCACCCACCCCACTCTGGCCAGCCTCTCCTACCGCTCTTGATGACCAGTGAGGTGGAGGTGGTGCTGCCGGGGCCTGAGATGTCGCTGGTCTCTGGGCTGGAGGGAGGTGGCAGACTCTGGGTCCACGTCTGGGCTGGACCCCTCTGGGACGGCAGAAAGCTGATTGGCTGGGAACAGTTCTACAACCAATGAGATTGCATTGAGAAGTTTACATGACGCTGTCTGATTGTGTATTCAATACATGTTCACCCTGAATTAGCATAATGTTTTTCTCCAAGTTGAGAATAATCAAACTGTTAGTACGGATGTCGCTGTATGCTTGTTTGGCTCACCGTGAAAGACAAGGCTTTCCTCTTCTCTTTGATCCTCTTTATGGCATTCCTCACCTTTGAGAAAAGCAGACAATACACTCAGTACTCAGTGCTGCCACTAACGTGTTTGGCATTGTCAAATGGTTGGCATGCCACAGATAGACAACTGCATTCTGAGAGAAAGAAGCCCCGCTGAAACAGAGTTCTTAGAAAACATACCTCGCTATTGTAAACCGCATACACCAGGAATATGTACAGGCCCTACAGGAAGGAAAAGACAGAAGACAATGTACAATATAGTGAGTTATTTCTATGGACCCTTCAACAACCTAAGTATAGTTTGAGGATGAGGTTTACCTCCCCTTTCTCCGGATGAAGCCTCACAATAAATCTAAATTAACTAGCAGCTCTCTGAGGGTTACTCCGGGGCCATGGCCAGCTCATTCACATGAATTAACAACCATGCAGGAAGCTTATATGAGAGAGAGAGAGAGAGAGAGAGAGAGAGAGAGAGAGAGAGAGAGAGAGAGAGAGAGAGAGAGAGAGAGAGAGAGAGAGAGAGCGAGAGAGAGAGAGAGAGAGAGAGAGAGAGAGAGAGAGAGAGAGAGAGAGAGAGAGAGAGAGAGAGAGAGAGAGAGCGCACAGAGACAGATAGCGAAAGAGAGGTAGAGGTAGAAAGAGAAAAATAGAGGGGAAGTGCAGAGTACCCCCATTTGATTTATAGGTCTTATCAGGAGTGTGGTGGGAAGAGAGGTGGAGGTGAATCTGGCGAGGGGCCAGCCTTGAGCCCTGCCATGACCTGTCCTTCAAAGGTCCAGACTGAGCCACCCTTTCCCACACACTACACCGCTCCCGCGGCCCACCAATCGGCTTATCTAGCCCATCTCTCTCTCTCGCACGCTCTCTACAAACTTTTACAGACAATGATCCTTGAAAGAATGGCTTTGCTCACCTGGAAAGCATTGAGAGCGATGAAGACATAGGCCACCATCATGGATAGGTGCACCAGGACTCCACACAGCCAGGTAAGGCCCAGCACTGGAAGGAGAATAAGGACTGGTCGCGTCACAGCCCTGCAGACGTCAGACTGTCAGTATAGTACACCCACTCACCGACCCCCACACACACACTCTCCTGGCAGGACTCAGCTGATGCTGAATAGATGTCCATTATGAGGTCTAGCTATTGTCACACACACACACACACACACACACACACACACACACACACACACACACACACACACACACACACACACACACACACACACACACACACACACACACACACACACACACACACACACACACACACACACACACACACACACACACACACACACACACACACACACACACACACACACACACACACACACAATGTAGTTATTTGACAACCACAGCTATACTTGATGCGAGTGTATTCAATTGAAATTAGTAAAAATAATAATAATCACATGACATTATTATCATGTATGCTCTGTGTCTCTGATTTGTTGTCGTCCTGCTGCACCTGGGCCAGGAGATTGAGTTCACGTTGAACTCTGTCTACAAGGACAAAGTGAGCAATTCCTCTTCTTCCTTTGCTTTTTTTCTCAATTGAGTCTTTTTTCCAAACTTGTGACATCTCATCACATTCTGAGGGGAACAGATAGACTGCGGAGGGGGCAGAGATGGCTTGCTTACTCCTTCACTCTCTTTACAAGGAAATGAAGAGGTGATGATTGAAAATAAATATCTCAATGAAATACTGTCTTGGTGTTCATAGATGTGCAGTGTGCACAATATCATTGTTTTATTTGTCTTGTCTCTGCATGTAGGCAGCTAAATATGAGTATGGCATGTTTAGACCCTGTCTATATTGGGACAGGACTGAACCCTATGCCCTGGTCCCTGTTTTAGAGTCCACATTGACCAGACAATGAGCTTAGTGAAAAGCACACAGACCAACACACACCCACACAGTCTGCCTCTCCGTCTCTCTAGGACCAGGTGTTAGGCTGATAAGACCTATAACAACTCCCACTACTTCAGACTCAAACTACCTCATTCTCATGCAGTTACAGTCTCTCTGTTTAGTTCCGTTAAGTTTGACAGTGTGGATTGGTCACTTGTGGATTTGAAAATCACCTATTCCACAGATTGTGCTTCAAAGGAAAATTCCTCTGACAGCTCTCTGTCTCGTTGTATGCATGTATAAAACATACCATGAAAAGCCACCAATGTATGTGTCCTAGGTTTGCATGTGCGTAAGAGAGCAGGAGAGTCAGGGAAAGAGGACGAGAGACTGAATGAGAGATTGATTGAATGAGAGAGAGAGAGAGAGAGAGAGAGAGAGAGAGAGAGAGAGAGAGAGAGAGAGAGAGAGAGAGAGAGAGAGAGAGAGAGAGAGAGAGAGAGAGAGAGAGAGAGAGAGAGAGAGAGAGAGAGAGAGAGAGAGATAGTGTGGTGACTCACCAGGTCAGGTCGAAGGTATGGAGTTTAGATGCAGAACTGGGAGTGAGCATCTTTGCGCGACGACGAGCGCTGGACACTGTCACTATGACTACCCGGCAAAGCACCACTGCATTGACCTAGGAGTACACAAAGTCTTAGAACAACTGATGGACATGCCATATTGTTGCTGCATGACACAAGTATGACACATGAATAATCATCACAGGTGAGCACACACACACACACACAAATGCACACACACACACACACAAATGCACACACACACACACACACACACACACACACACACACACACACACACACACACACACACACACACACACACACACACACACACACACACACACACACACACACACACACACACACACACACACACACACACACACACACACACACACACACACACACACACACACACACACACAAATGCACACACACACACACACACACACACACACACACACACACACACACACACACACACACACACACACACACACACACACACACACACACACACACACACACACACACACACACACACACACACACACACACACAAATGCACACACACACAGTGAAGTGAAGTAACACAAGTAAAGCAAAGCTACATACAACCAAGATAAATAGAACAGGTCCCACAAAAGCCCAAATCATATCAGTCTCCACATTGAGCCAGCAGTGATTGTCTGCTTTGTACTTGTCCAAGGATATCGTCAAGGTTACACCAACAATCACAACAGGTAGACCTGCAAAAAGAAAGCAACAATATGTTTTTTTAAAGGAATATAACACAGGAATGTCTTTAATGAAGAGAGTTGACATTGCTGTGTTACAGGCACTGCAGTAGACATCATTCACTAGCCATTCTATTTATTCAGACAGCTGGCCTATAGATGAGCATCTTATAACACAGCATCATGAGTGTGTTGAGCTATTTGAATAAATACACTCTTCCAATGTGGTCAGTAGGAACACAGCCTTTGGTCTAGATGAGTTGTGTTCCAGACAGCACTGTGCACAAACTGGGCTTGTAGGATATAGGCCAGTGTCTTGTGTGACTGGATGAGTCCTGTGTGGAGTGTATCAGTGTTATTGCTGTAGTGGGTTTTACCCCAGCCGATGGAATAGTACATCTTCATCCTCCGGTCCTCGCTGATGTTGACAGACACCACCTTACTCCACAGCAGCAGCCCCTCCACCAGCATCCAGGAGAAGGAGGCCATGAAGAAAAAGTGCAGCAGGGCTGTCACCACCAGACACGCCCCCTAGTGGACAGGAGGGACAAAGCATTGACACACTTGTCAGCCATTTAAGTAACACACATATAGAACCGTGGTCTAGAGAAGAGAATGGAGTCCTATCATACTTTCAATGACAAAAGCAGATAAAAGCCTACAGGCACATGGATTTCTGACCCTATGCCCTCCTCTAGTTCATAGTACCCATAACCATACAGAGAATGAGATGTTTGAAGACAGACAGAGCTACTGTACGTAAAGAGTCCCACCTCGTTAGCAGAGGCCCAGTCACTGCACATTAGCAGCAGCTCAGCTATTCCCAGAGCCACGATCAGGTTCTTATGGACAGTGGTGCGGTCAGACTTAGGAACTCTGAACCCACACCACACCAGGCCAGAGGGGAGAGGGGAGAGGGGAGAGGGGAGAGGGGCGAGGGGAGAGGGGAGACAGACACAGAGAGATGATCAAGGTCAGACCAACATGCAGCTCATCTGTGAGTTAGTAATCATACAGCTCAGTTGGTAGAGCATGGCGCTTGTAACGCCAGGGTAGTGGGTTCGATCCCCGGGACCACCCATACGTAGAATGTATGCACACATGACTGTAAGTCGCTTTGGATAAAAGCGTCTGCTAAATGGCATATATTATTATTATTATTATATTATTACATAAATACTAAACACAGCAGCAATAGGTCTGCTCAGCATGGTAAAGAAGACATATTGTACAGACAGAGCTAATCATTCAAACAAACACATGTCTTGTACCCTTCACATGCTAGTAGATTATTCCCTGGAGCAGAGCACCACTCACCCTACAGCAATGAAGAGGATGAAGGTGAAGAGTAGGCCACACAGGGACACTCCACAGCCAATGAACGTCATCACCTGGAGGGCTTTTTCATTCTCTGGGCTCCTCTGACACACACACACATATGTATTTATCCGAAAATAAACTGATTATAAGTGTCTGTTGACTATTCTCTATTGAGTGCACTATTTCACAATGCGGAATGTGAGGACTTGTGGAGGATAGAATGGACCTTTACCTGGACTTCATAGACTTGCATCAGCAGGGCAAAGTTGGTGGTGTGGTTGCAGAAGCAGACAGTGGAGTCGTATTGTTTAGAGATGACCTCACATCCTCTAGTAGACCACCACCCCCCTGCCTCTGGCCTAGAGAGGGACAACAGTTTACACTTTCATCGCAATGTACGGTAACATTTACACTAATGATTCAAACACTGATTTCTATTGATGTAATGGCAGAACATTTGCTGTCATTATACTTACATCAGATCAAAGTCCCAGAATGCACAGACTGGGTCATACACGGTCCCTACAGGATTCTAAAGGAATCAATGGAACAGGACATGCTTTCACACTTACAGTAAAGGACAGACGTATGGAGGAGAACAAGGGGCATATATCATATTCTCTGTGAGCGAGGCAGAGGTATATAATGTATAGAGGAATGTGTTCCATGTGAGTGTGAGACTAACCCGAGCTCTGTGTTGGAGCTGGAAGCGTACAGCCATGCTGACAGGCTGTCCGTCACCCAGGATTGTAGTAGAGATGACAGAAGAGCCCAGGATGGTGCCCAGGTACCTGACACACATAGCAAAGCACAGGCCGTATAGGGACAGTCACACATAAGGCTGGATATCAACACTGGCTTATGCTCAGTAGGCACTAATGGGAAAAAAAGTCTTAATGGAAAATGGAAAGTAATGTTCTTAATGGACTGATTCATATCTACAGTAATTCATGAAAAAAAGTCTTGTCCTGTTTCAAACGATTTCTTCTCATTTCGTGCCTAGTCAGTGTCACCATGGCCTAAAACAGTTCAGAGTTCTCGTCTTCCCTACCTCTGGATGCCATCGGTGACGATGGGAAACATGGTGATGTTCTCTTCTGAGTTGAAGAGAGGCCGCAGGGAACTGTACCACGTGTTCACCACAGTCACCATCTGGAAGCCTGCTCATACAACATCCACATCCACATAAACAACAACATCAACATCCACATAAACAACATCAACTTCCACATAAACATCAACATCCACATAAACAACATCAACTGCCACATAAACATCAACATCCACATAAACAACATCAACTTCCACATAAACATCAACATCCACATAAACAACAACAACATCCACATAAACAACACTTCTAAGAACACTAGACAGTTTAACAATGCAGCACAAAGTGGAAACAGAGCAATATTATGTCTCACAATAACCAGCTGATATAGATTGTGAATAGTTGTATGAAGTCAAGTGGTACTACGAATGGATGAAAACATAATGTCTGTACCATGCACCAAGTGTGTACTAGTACATACACTAAGGACACCTGCTCTTTCCATGACATAGACTGACCAGGTGAATCCAGGTGAAAGCTATGATGCCTTATTGATGTCATCTGTTAAATCCACTTCAATCAGTGTAGATGAAGGAGAGGATATAGGTTAAAGAAGGATTTTTAAGCCTTGAGACAACTAAGATATGGATTGTGTACGTGTGCCATTCGTTCATTCAGAGGGTGAATGGGCAAGACAAAAGATTTAAGTGCCATTGAACGGGTTATGGTAGTAGGTGCCGGGCACACTGGTGTGTCAAGAACTGCAACGCTGCTGGGTTTTACACGCACAACAGTTTATTGTGCGAATCAAGAATGGTCCACCAACCCAAAGGACATCCAGCCAACTTGACACAACTGTGGGAAGCATTGGAGTCAACATGGGCCAGCATCCCTGTGGAACGCTTTCAACACGAAAGGCTGTACTGAGGGCAAACACAGGGGGGTGCAACTTGCAACTCAATATGAGGAGTGTGTTCTTCATGCTTTGCACACTCAGTGTTCAAACAGTACTTGATATATTATTGGAATGTATTTTTAAAATCCTGCTTCACTACTGTAGGTGTTTTTACTGTTAGAGGAATGCATGGTTGAGACTGTAAAGTAGTCGGCTGGCTATGATTGAAGGAGTGCATATTCTCATCTAGACACAGTACAGCTACAGACAGCACAGTTACAGACAGTACAGCGCTCTCAGGGATGTCTCTCACCGTTGTCATGGAGATCCTGCATGTTCTGTGTGGGGACTGAGATGCAGTCTATGTTGGTTTTGCTGTCCACCACTGGACCACAGAACTTAGACCCACTGGATTCCTCTCCCAGACGCTTCTGCTGGACCTCCAGCTCTGAATGACATACAGTAAATAACTATTCTCAGTGGAACTATAGGAAGAGGAAGGGTTGTAGTCACAGCAGCACATCCTACAAAACGTGCTAATGAGTAAACAGGAAGGACAGAAAGGCCTGTACACTGTATGCTCCTACATGTGACCTGATGAAGACAGGTCCGCTGTGGATATGAAGGTTGTCATTAAAGGTGGTATAAGGAATAGCAGTATACGCATTACCCACATGAAAAAATACTATATTATAAACTGGGTGGGTCGAACCCTGAATGCTGATTGGCTGACTGCCGTGGTATATCAGACTGTATACCATGGGTATGACAAAACCTTTATTTGGACTATTCTAATTATATTGGTAACCAGTTTATAATAGCAATAAGGCACCTCGGGGGTTTGTGGTATTTGGCCAATATACAACAGCTAAGGGCTGTATCCAGGCACTCCGCGTTGCTTCGTACATAAGAACAGACCTTAGCTGTGATATATTGGCCATATGCCACACCCCCTCGTGCCTTATTGCTTAAGTATACTATGGTATAACTACTACAGTATTCACTGTAGTGCTTTTGTGGACTTTACTGTAGTATTCACTGTAGCATTTCTGCAAGTCAGCAAAAAGTATTTACTGTAGCATACTGTAGTATTTACTCTTTACTATAGTATAAATAATGTAGTAAAGGAAAACTGTAGTATATAATATAGTAATTAATGTGGTGTTTTCGCAGATTGTACTATAGTGTGTTATTTACTGTAGTGTTTCTACTGACATGACTGTAGTATTTTTGTTTTATTATCTTTGACATAGAAGTGGAGGCTTTGTCCTTCAGGAAACCTACTGTAGGTAACACAATATATGGTCTATACTTGGCATGTAGGTTTCTCACTTATGGGTGGAACAAATTGAGATTATGGGGTGGGGAATGGGCAGGGTACAGTATGTACTAATTAGTATGGTATTCTACAGTATACTAAGTTTACTACAGAATTCTATAGTAAGTACTGTAATATTCTATAGTATACTTTAGTCTTTTTTCATGTGGGTACACAAAGCAATATCGAACCAATAAAAATGTTAAGTGGCTAAATCTGAATTAGCCACTGGAAGATGTTATTGTTTTAATATTGCTTTGTGTAGTATGTCTGCCCACTCTCTCAGCCTTTCAGAAGCACACAGAACACACTGTAACAGTCTAGAGAATGTACTGTACTAAGTGACTTACTGATGCTGGAGCTGTGAATGAGCAGATGATCGGTTTCTGCCATCAGCCGAGTGCTCAGACTGGTCACCATGCGGTCAATACTCCTGACCACAGTCATCGGTCCACTCACCACCTGGGGCACGGGGCAGGGATAAGGGTATGGGGTTCATCATAGCAATATACTGGTCGTTGGTAGGGCCCTGACCACGTGAACTGACCAGGATATTAAGCCTATAACTAGGACACAGAGTTTGGTCAGCTGGTCAAGAGACTCCTGGCTGTAGTTATTGGAGAAGAGCAGACACTGTGAGTGAAGCAGTGCTACGTGGTTGAGGAAAGCCACAGTGTTTCAGTCCTCTAGCTGCTCTAATACATTCAGTCTGGCTGTGCTGTGCTGCTGTGACCTTGAAGGGTAGAAAGGCCTGGGAGAGGGGAGGTGGGTGAAGTGGGGGAGACGAGCGCTGCATCAATATGAACACTTATCATATGGCTACCACTAGGATACATAGACATATAATATACATGTCCTATGTAATTGTTTTGGATGGGTCTGTTAAAAGCACACAGTGCTTCCTTTAAAGAACATTCAATATTGTCTTTGTTGGATATTAAATAAAAATTGTTCAGAGATTATAATAGTCTGTGAAAAAGTGCTGCAGCAATATATAAATTAGACCTGTTTATTGTTACACTAGATATTCATGGATTTAGAGGAGATGTAGAGGATATTATATTTAGTGTATGTGCAATTAAGATTGATCAAGATTCAGCCTTATGTGTTCTGTACATGTACACTAACTAATTAAGCCAAGCGTAACCATTCATTTGATAGTTTCTCTGTCATTCACAGTATACATCTTACTGTCCTCTAGTGGAGAAATGCTCAAATCATACTCCAGTACTACATTCTTAACACCTTGTCTCTGCCTCCTCCTGTTCCCAGTCATTGCTGTAGTCTGCCACTCTGGTACCTGATGTAAACAGGGCTTCGTAAATCACTTTAAATAATTGATTGATACCTGTTTGATGGCCTGCCACTTGGGGACGTTGTCCTGGCTGATGATGCTGTCAGCCACAGTGATGAAGGTGTGGCTGAGCTCCCCAGCGCTGTTGGTGGCCCGGCTGTGGTTCCCCTCCGTGGCCATGTCTGTGGGCACGTCTGCAGCCCGCACTAGCAGTTGGACCAGGGACAGCATGTCTCTAGGCTGCAGCCCCTCTTTGGTGTCTTCCAGGGCCTGCCTGGACATGTTGAGCAGACTGGACACCTGACCCCAGCTCATCTGACCCCCTGACTGCTCCCCAATCACACCCTCCACACCCTGATGAACACACACGCACACACACACACACACAAATACACACAAACACACAAAAAGAGCAGAGGATGTAAAGGAAATCAAAAATTGTAGATCAAAGAAAAAAAAAATCCTGACAGGCAACCAGTGATTTATAGTAATCAGTCTTTACCTGTGTTCCATTGGAGAGCTGCATGAGGAGGTTCATGAAGGGACTGGGATGGGAGCTCTGTAACTCACTCAACCCCTTCATCTTAACATAGCGCTCTGTTACAGAGAGCCATGTGTCAGAAACAGTCCATGGTTCCTCTCTGATGTTTTGTTAGGTTATTTAGTCACAAACTATGTTTGCTATGTTTGTTACAGTACGTAAGTAATGGTCTAGGCCTGTGTATTGGCGGTCTAGATAGTAGTTGACTCACCCCTGCTGGTCCTGCAGATGAAGGGGAGTGTGGTGGAGCAGTCTGCAGAGCTGTACAAGGGGAGCTGTTGGCTAGACCAGCCCTCTAGAGCCCTGCAGCCCTGCATCTCCCTCTGCCTGTGGACCCCTGCAACACAACACACAGACATACAGCATGAGACAGCTCCAGTAACTACATAATACATTTATTATTCTACTAAAGTTAATGGAAATATATTTAAATGACTTATTTGCGTCAAGTGAGCTCTTGATTTTGGAACACCTTTGTTTACTCCATGGTCCTCCAAGTATTTGGTTTAATTTAGCATGCTATAGCATAACATGCTTTAAAATACTATCATATTTTCATATTCATATTCAACAACCTTTGAAAAACACAGACAATTACTTGCAATTAATTTAACCGTGTTTGAAATTTTTACTGAAAATGGCTGCCAACAAAAAGCCAACTTGTTACTTACAGAAATGGAATCCCTTTCGTGACGGTTTAACATTTTGTTGCTTTTCACTATTGAGTAGAGCTCCATTCCCTTCGTAAAGCGCATACCTCATACTTGTGTGAATCCCCCTCCTCTGCCCTCCACATGGCCGTTAGCCAGGGAACGATGCTAACCAGTTTCCTCTCCCCCATGACTCTCTCTCAGACAGACATACTGGATGTGTTCAGGCAGACAGCCACTGGTTTAACTGGCCTCTTTTGAGGTAGATCACCCAGAATGATTCAACAACCAGCTGACAGGGGACTGGGAACAATCACCACTGCCTCAGTATTGGATTAGTAATAGCTATGGATTGATCTGGAAGAAGGACAATAGGTTTGCAATAGAAAGCTCTATAAAGGTACCATATCAGAATTAAAAAGCTATGTGAAAGAAACAAAATACCTACATTCTGATTTTAAATCTGCTGGAGGCCACCCGATAATCTATTCTGAATTTTTTGTGTGAACAAATCCTTCTTCAATGGAAAGTAGGCTACCTAACTTGGACCAAGAGACCACAAGGGGCATGTGAAACAAAATGGCTGACAGTAAGTTTAAACAGCCAAGATTCAACTGCTAAGATGACAATCAAACCAAACCAAAAAAATATATCAACCTTGAATCAAAAGCACTGATAAAAAGCACATCCAATAAAGATCAGATTACAGCTATATTTTATGTAGGGATTTCTCATTGTTGTGTGAGTGTTGGTGCAGACTCACCTGGGCAGAACAGATTGGCTGACACCTCTTTTACCACTGGGTGACGGGTCATATTATCAATACTCCAGGTAAAGATAGCTTTCTGGGTCAAAGGTGAGCAGCCGTCCAGGGCACGGAACTGCCTCTGCTCCAAGGATGTGTCCCAGACATTCAGATCTGTGATATTCCCTACGAAGGGTTCAGTGAAGTTCCCTCCAAATGAGTCCTGGTCCTGCCCCAGGATAAGTATGCCCTTTCCATGTATGTCCCTGGGGGTGTTAGTCCTGGAGCCCATGGCCCCTCTCTCCCCGTCCACATAGATGGCCCAGTGGCCGTCAGCCTTGCGCCAAGTAACACAGAGGTGGTGCCAGGCCCCATCGTTGAGGAAGGAGGCCTTGTAGGGGAAGTGCTGCCCGTGGACAATGAGCGCCAGCAGTATGCGTCCTGTTCTGTCCACCTGCCCGCGCAGCTGGAACTCATTGGTGAAGACAGGTGCGGCGTAGGAGTACATGGTGGACACCTGGTCCCACTGGGGGTCCCACTGCACGCGGACACACACGCTCACCGCTGGCAGGGCCGGGAACATCATGTTGACACGACCGTAGCCCTCCTGAGAATCCCTGGGAAATTTCAGGGCTTGGAAGAGCATGTCTAACAGGTAGAGACAGAAGAAGATCATCACTCTCTATGCTGGCCTTGATCACAACACAATGCCAAGGTATCGATCATCATTTATAGACAACTTGATAGAGTGGAAGAGATTAATGCAATATGGCATCAAGACATAGGTGTTGTAGTTGCTAAACTCACACTGTTTGGCTAGTGCCAGAGGCCTGCTCATTGGTCTGTTGGGGTCCCTGACCCACATGGGTCCATGCAGGCCTGCCCGCCTCTGGAGCGCCAGGGTTCCCTCCTCATCTTCAGGCTGGCCCAGGGTGGTGAGGGAGCTGAACTGGCCGCTGCAGAAGCTCTCTGCCTGGGAGAGGTCCAGGGATACGTTGACCAGCTGGAACACCCAGTCTGATGTTTGATGGACCAGACTGCCCTCTGTCATTATGACCACAAAACCACAAATAGGCATGGATCACACTTTACAGGAACTCCTCTATCATCTGTTTGAGCAAATCTCTATGGAAACAACAGGGAAATGACATGATATCCTAAAGACATTCTAGCATCATACATCAGGTTGTAAGAGTTGCTGCCATCGCATTGAAAGTGATTGACAGTTCCAGAACTCACCACCTGAGTCCATCTCTCCTTTGTCTGGCCCCGGTTGTGTTGGCTCACATTCACACAGCACCTACAATAGAGGAAACATTTACTCTGCTTTATTCTGTTGGCTAGTGCATAGACATGTAATATCCTTGATATGTACTTTCCAATGAACTCAGTATAGAAACAAGCAGAACCATGGAGTCAAATGAATAGTTGTGTTTAGCCTATGAAACGTATCAGATCTACCAATAAATACATTAATATATACAGTAAAACGCTGAAAACAATGAATGGATTCATATTCCACATTATGTAATTTTATATTTAAGAAAGGAATAGACATTACCACTATGCAACAGAGCAGAAGCCCAGACAGGAGGGCTCCAGTCATCTCTATGTCTCAGTGTTCCACAGCTGAAACAAAACACAATGCTAACTGGTCTCTGCCTTTCAGGAGACACTGAGGTTTCTTCAATGGATTATACTGTAGCCTCTATTCATATCAAAGACCAATACACCTCTGTTCAACAATACAATGACTAACACAGTGCAAAAACATACTGTATAAACAATATTTGAAGTGTTATAGATATTATACTATATTTTGTGTATATTTCAAAGAGAACCACCTCAAATAAAATAGCGATAGGCTACTTATCTTACCGTATAACACACATCAAAGTTACCCTAGACCCACACTGCAACAGGTGATGTCCCCTTATTTGTGTAACTGGGCTTACTGTAGCCTCGTAGAGAACAGACTGCTCCGTCTCCAGCTCTTACTGCCTAGTGCTACTCCAAGGCTGCTGTAACCCTCCTTAAATACCGAGGATCACTATTCTGATTTCCTGCGTGTGCTCTGACCATTGTCCAGTCTAGTCAGTTCATCCACTGTCCAGCCGCTTTAGCCTCCAGTATCTCCTGCCTGACTGGTCTCTATGGAGAAGTCTCTGCTGTGCGTTGTGAGGAGCATCTGTCCGTTGCCTTTCTGTCCAACAGTCAACCTCTGCCTTCAGCCAGCTCCCCCTCCCTAGCACCAACACCACCACCACACTCTTCAGCACCCTTGAATCAGCAGCATGCTTTGTCATGCAAATCGGGCCATTTTTTTTAAGAACCCTACTTACGCAAGCAGTGCCAAGTGTTTGGCATGGAGATTTCATCAAGACCTGCAGGGTGGCAAGCATTTCTGCACCACTCTTATTGTCTGCTGCTGCTTCTGCTATTTACTGTATACATCAAGGTACGCTACATGACGATAAGTATGTGGACACCTGCTCGTTGAACATCTCATTCCAAAATCATGGGCATTAATATGGAGTTGGTCCCCGCTTTGCTGCTACTCTTCTGGGAAAGCTTTCCATTAGATGTTGGAGCATTGCTGCGGGGACTTGCTTCCATCCAACGACAAGAGCATTAGTGAGGTGGAGCACTGATGTTGGGCGATTAGGCCTGGCTCGCAGTCAGCCTTCCAATTCATCCCAAAGTTGTTCGATGGGGTTGAGGTCAGGACTCTGTGCAGGCCAGTCAAGTTCTCGACAAACCATTTACGTATGGACCTTGCTTTGTGCACGGGGGCATAGTCATGCTGAAAAAGAAAAGGCCTTTCCCAAACTGTTGCCACAAAGCTGGAAGCACATAATTGTCTAGAATGTCATTGTATGCTGTCGCGTTAATAATTCCCTTCACTTGAACTAAGGAGCATAGCCTGAACCATGAAATCCTTCCTAAGACCATTATTCTTCCTCCACCAAACTTAGATTGGGTCAAAAATCGAATCAAATGTTATTTGTCACATGCACCAAATACAACAGGTGTAGACATTACCGTGAAATGTTTACTTATAAACCCTTAACCAACAATGCAGTTCAAGAAATAGAGTTGAGAAAATATTTTCAAAACAAACCAAAATAAAAAATAAAAACGAGGTTAAAAATAAAAAACATACTAAAAAATACTATTATGATAATGAATGACTTCCAATTCTACAGTAAACCATAGAGCATCATCTATTTTATTTAGGTTACTCTGTATATATACACTGAGTTAACCAAACAATAAGAACACATTCCTAAATTTGAGTTGCACCCTCTCTTTTGCCCTCAGAACAGCCTCAATTCGCTGGAGAATGGCCTCTACACTATGTCGAAAGCGTTCCACAGGGATGCTGGCCCATGTTGACTCCAATGCTTCCCACAGTTGTGTCAAGTTGGCTGGATGTTCTTTGTGTGATGGACCAATATTGATACACAATAAAACTCGAAACTGTTGAGCGCACCTTGCACCTAGTACCATAGTACTACCAGTTCAAAGGCACTTAAATCTTTTGTCTTGCCCATTCACCCTCTGAATGGCACACATACAGTGCATTCGGGAAGGATTCAGACCCCTTGACTTTTTCAACACTTTGTGACTTTTTCCACACTTTGGCGCTTTTCTAAAATTGATTAAATGTTTGTTTTTTCTCATCAATCTATACACAATACCCCATAAAGACAAATCAAAAAACACTTGTTTGGAAATGTTTTCAAATTTATATAAAAAAACATGTAAATAATACATTTACCTAAGTATTAAGACCCTTTACTCAGCACTTTGTTGAAGCACCTTAGGCAGCGATTACAGCATCAAGTCTTCTTGGGTACGATGCTACAAGCTAGGCACACCTGTTTTTGGGGAGTTTCTCCCATTCTTCTCTGCAGATCCTCTCAAGCTCTGTCATGTTGGATGGGGAGCGTCGCTGCACAGCTATTTTCAGGTCTCTCCAGAGATGCTCCCGAGTGGTGCAGCGGTCTAAGGCACTGCATCTCAGCGCTAGAGGCATCACTACAGACCCTGGTTGGATTCCAGGCTGAATCACAACTGTCAGTGATTGAGAGTCACATAGGTTGGCTGTATGTCTTGGAAAGCTTTTTTCGCCTGGTCACATACAGCTGATGTGTTGTGCATTGAAGGGAATAGAACGGAATAGGTGAAAGGAGGAGAGTGCATAACGTAGACGCGAGAAGGAATACAACGTGGCTACAGTGAACTGAGTTTAAGGGTGATCAGGGGTGTATTCATTCTGACAATTCTGTTGAAAAACGTTTCTTAAACAGAAGCAAACGGAACAAAAAGGGGATAAACATACCTGAATTTGTCCAATAGAAACTCTCGTGTGCAACGGTTCGACTATTGATTACACCCATTATCAGCTAGATACAGTTAAGAGTGTGCAAGGCAGCATTGGTCAGTTTGGCCGGGAGGCCAGATTTAGGAAGAGTCTTGATGGTTTCAAACTTCTTCCATTTAAGAGTGATGGGGACCTTGAATGAGGCAGCCTTTTTTTGTTACCCTTCCCCAGATCTGTGCCTCGACACAATCTTGTCTCTGAGGTTCTATGGACAGTTCCTTCAACCTCATGGCTTGTTTTTTTTCTCTGACATGCACTGTCAACTGTGGGACCTTTTATGGACAGGTGTGTGCCTTTCCAAATCATAAACAATCAATTTAATTTACCACATGCGGACTCCAATCAAGATGTAGAAACATCTCTAGGTTGTTCAATGGAAAAAGGATGCACATGAGCTAAATTTCAAGTCTCATAGCAAAGGGTCTGAATACTTATGTAAATAAGGTATTTATGTTTTTTATTTTGAATAAATGTGCAACAATGTCCCAAATCTTGTTTTCACTTTGTCATTATGGGATATTGTGTGGGGATACCTAGTCTTACAACTGAATGCATTCAACTGAAATGTGTCTTCCGCATTTAACCCAACCCATCTGAATCAGAGATGCGCTCTATTCAATCCATGTGTCAATTTTGTATGCTGAGTGTTTAACATACTGCATGTGACACATACTTTCTTCTTAGATGCACATAAGTGAACAGCATACATAGACATTTACAACCAGAATACATTCCTTTACTGTATATGAAATGAAATAAATAGTATGGACCACTCTCGGCTTTTGGTTTTAGTAGAGGGAGCCTCCCGTGTGCCCCCAAACCCACACACGTGTGCTTGAGTGTAAGACCCCACACAAAAGCCACTAATCACTAATGCCCTGGAAGATAAAGAGCTGCATTAGTATTCCCCTGAGCACCAACCAACACACAGACTGAAAGCCACACCACAGACCCAGATTAACAGAGCCTGCTGCTGCACCAAACTGGGCACCACTTGCCTTAATCTGCTGTCTGAACAGCAGCCTGCGGCCTCTCCCTTCACCCAGACCATACACATTGGTTTGAACATGTAAGTATCTTTTGCAAGTTTGCGTTTGAAACAATTTAATTAAGGATCTGCCCCTTTTTTTTCAATTTTCCCCTAAAATGACATACTGCAATCTAACTGCCTGTAGCACAGGGCCTAAAGCAAGGATATACATATTCTTGATATCGTTTGAAAGGAAACACTATGAAGTTTGTGGAAATGTTAAATTAATGTAGGAGAATATAACACATTAGATCTGGTAAAAGATAAGACAAAGAAAAAACATGTTTTTTTGTATTACTTTTTGTACCATCACCTTTGAAGTTCAAGATAAAGGCCATAATGTATTATTCCAGCCCAGGCGTAATTTAGATGTTGGCCACTATATGGCAGCAGTGTACGTGCAAAGGTTTAGAATGATCCAATGAACCATTGCATTTCTTTTCAAAATGCCCAAATGTGTCACGTTCGTTGTAATGAGGAGACCAAGGCACAGTGTGATGAGAATACATTCCTCTTTATTAAAGGAAGAACACTTAAACAAACTAATAAAATGACCATGAAGCTATAAACACTAGTGCTGACACAGGCAACTATACATAGACAATAACCCACTGATAAACCAAGGAATATGGCTACCTAAATATGGTTCCCAATCACAGACAACGATAAACAGCTGCCTCTGATTGAGAACCAATCTAGGCAACCATAGACATATAAACCATAGACATATACCCCTAGACTAGAAAAACCCCTAGACATACAAAATAAAACTAGACAATACAACAACTTAACACACCACCCTTATCACACCCTGACCTAACCAAATAATAAAGAAAACAAAGGTAACTGAGGTCAGAGCGTGACAAATGTGCCTAATTGGTTTATTAATACATTTTCAAGTTCATAACTGTGCACTCTCCTCAAACAATAGCATGGTATTCTTTCACTCTAATAGCTACTGTAAATTGGAAAGTACATTTACCATTTACATTTACTGGTATGTCAGATTAACAATCATTTAAGATTTCTGCCAATATCAGATATATCTATGTCTTGGGAAATGTTTTTCTTACTTATAAACTCATGCTAATCACATTAGCCCATGTTAGCTCAACCGTCCCACGGGGGATCCACCAATCCTGTGTAAACAAAATGTGTGGATTTAGGATCTTATTTTGAGCCACTTTGCTACAGTGGGAAAATAATCCTGCAGCAACAGGAAATGTGAATAATTATGTGGATTATAATTCATGGACATTTTGTAGGAGTTGACACATCATAAAGGTAAATCAAGTCTGAAATGTCAAAGTGGAAATGACAAACTTCCGAAGCCTTTTGAGGTTTAAAACACACTACAAGTTTTAAATGTCCTACATTACAGAACATTTCTCCTGCAACAGGGGGATCAAGTTAAGATCCTACATCTGTACTGATCAACTGAAGAAGTAGAACAGGATACTTCTTTCACCTTCAGATAATTAAAATGACTCAGTTCATTGAAGAAAATGTACAGTGTAGATAACCATCATCTGAATTGACTATTAATAATTCTCAACAGGCTTTAGGAAGTCTATTAATGTGGTTCTAAGTGTGTGTCTCTGTCCACCTTCTGTGTAAACGGTATAGTTAGAGCTTAATGCTAAGCCCTGTGTTGCTGACCCACTGCAGTAAAACACATTAGGGGTTGACGTATAAAACTTAACTACCACCTGTTCGCTCTACACACTGAGTTGACAAAAATAATGGGTACAGTTGTGATGTTTCCCCCGACTCAGTGTGTCAGAAAAAGGACACACAAGCAGATACTTGAAACTCATGATCTTTAGAGGAGTATTGATTATGTCATTTGAATTTACAAAACAAGTAGTACGTTTAACATGGAGGTAGAGAAGGGATCTTGTGTGTTGGTGAGACAGGGGTGTGATAACCATCTCTACCCTGGTTGACTGCATTATAGAAATGTCTCTGTATGCATAAGACAGGTTATATACCCTTCACAAACATATTGATGGATGGTTTACTGACACCAACTAATGAGCAACACTTATCAATCTTTATTCCACTTCAATCCATATTGTTCTTAATATAATTTGGGTTAACTGCAGGGCTTGTTGAAAAGGTACTGAGATGAGATGTACTATAGGGTGACAGCGTGACAACCATGCTGAGAGTGTGAGGAGAATGTGGTGTGTAGGAGACGGCCTTGTTAACAGAGTAGGACTGAGGTAGGAGTTGTGGGATGCAGTGGAGGCATGACTACCTTGGTACGCTGGTATGTCAACTACAATGCAATGATTCACAGAGTAATAAAAGCAGTGCTGGTGAACACATAATGTGGAAGAGGCACCACAGCATTGTCCTGGGGATCCCAGAGCAACAGACTAACCACAGCATTGTCCGGGGGATCCCAGAGCAACAGACTAACCACAGCATTGTCCTGGGGATCCCAGAGCAACAGACTAACCACAGCATTGTCCGGGGGATCCCAGAGCAACAGACTAACCACAGCATTGTCCGGGGGATCCCAGAGCAACAGACTAACCACAGCATTGTCCGGGGGATCCCAGAGCAACAGACTAACCACAGCATTGTCCGGGATCCCAGAGCAACAGACTAACCACAGCAGCATCCCAGAGCAACAGACTAACCACAGCATTGTCCGGGGATCCCAGAGCAACAGACTAACCACAGCATTGTCCGGGGGATCCCAGAGCAACAGACTAACCACAGCATTGTCCGGGGGGATCCCAGAGCAACAGACTAACCACAGCATTGTCCGGGGGATCCCAGAGCAACAGACTAACCACAGCATTGTCCGGGGGATCCCAGAGCAACAGACTAACCACAGCATTGTCCGGGGGATCCCAGAGCAACAGACTAACCACAGCATTGTCCTGGGGATCCCAGAGCAACAGACTAACCACAGCATTGTCCGGGGATCCCAGAGCAACAGACTAACCACAGCATTGTCCGGGGGATCCCAGAGCAACAGACTAACCACAGCATTGTCCGGGGGATCCCAGAGCAACAGACTAACCACAGCATTGTCCGGGGAGCAACAGACTCCCAGAGCAACCCAGAGCAACAGACTAACCACAGCATTGTCCTGGGGATCCCAGAGCAACAGACTAACCACAGCATTGTCCGGGGATCCCAGAGCAACAGACTAACCACAGCATTGTCCGGGGATCCCAGAGCAACAGACTAACCACAGCATTGTCCGGGGCAACAGATCCCAGAGCAATCAGAGCAACAGACTAACCACAGCATTGTCCGGGGATCCCAGAGCAACAGACTAACCACAGCATTGTCCGGGGGATCCCAGAGCAACATACTAACCACAGCATTGTCCGGGGGATCCCAGAGCAACAGACTAACCACAGCATTGTCCGGGGGATCCCAGAGCAACAGACTAACCACAGCATTGTCCTGGGGATCCCAGAGCAACAGACTAACCACAGCATTGTCCTGGGGATCCCAGAGCAACAGACTCCACAGAGCAACAGACTAACCACAGCATTGTCCGGGGGATCCCAGAGCAACATACTAACCACAGCATTGTCCGGGGGATCCCAGAGCAACATACTAACCACAGCATTGTCCTGGGGATCCCAGAGCAACAGACTAACCACAGCATGGTCCGGGGGATCCCAGAGCAACAGACTAACCACAGCATTGTCCGGGGGATCCCAGAGCAACAGACTAACCACAGCATTGTCCGGGGGATCCCAGAGCAACAGACTAACCACAGCATTGTCCGGGGGATCCCACAGCAACAGACTAACCACAGCATGGTCCTGGGGATCCCAGAGCAACAGACTAACCACAGCATTGTCCTGGGGATCCCAGAGCAACAGACTAACCACAGCATGGTCCGGGGGATCCCAGAGCAACAGACTAACCACAGCATTGTCCGGGGGATCCCAGAGCAACAGACTAACCACAGCATTGTCCGGGGGATCCCAGAGCAACAGACTAACCACAGCATTGTCCGGGGGATCCCAGAGCAACAGACTAACCACAGCATTGTCCGGGGGATCCCAGAGCAACATACTAACCACAGCATTGTCCTAGGGATCCCAGAGCAACAGACTAACCACAGCATTGTCCTGGGGATCCCAGAGCAACAGACTAACCACAGCATGGTCCGGGGGATCCCAGAGCAACATACTAACCACAGCATTGTCCTGGGGATCCCAGAGCAACAGGCTAACCACAGCATTGTCCGGGGGATCCCAGAGCAACAGACTAACCACAGCATTGTCCGGTGGATCCCAGAGCAACAGACTAACCACAGCATTGTCCTGGGGATCCCAGAGCAACATACTAACCACAGCATTGTCCTGGGGATCCCAGAGCAACAGACTAACCACAGCATGGTCCGGGGGATCCCAGAGCAACAGACTAACCACAGCATTGTCCGGGGATCCCAGAGCAACAGACTAACCACAGCATTGTCCTGGGGATCCCAGAGCAACAGACTAACCACAGCATTGTCCGGGGGATCCCAGAGCAACAGACTAACCACAGCATTGTCCGGGGGATCCCAGAGCAACAGACTAACCACAGCATTGTCCGGGATCCCAGAGCAACAGACTAACCACAGCATTGTCCTGGGGATCCCAGAGCAACAGACTAACCACAGCATTGTCCGGGGGATCCCAGAGCAACAGACTAACCACAGCATTGTCCGGGGGATCCCAGAGCAACAGACTAAGCACAGCATTGTCCTGGGGATCCCAGAGCAAAAGGACAAACCACAGCATTGTCCGGGGGATCCCAGAGCAACAGACTAACCGCAGCATTGTCCAGGGGATCCCAGAGCAACAGACTAACCACAGCATTGTCCTGGGGATCCCAGAGCAACATACTAACCACAGCATTGTCCGGGGGATCCCAGAGCAACATACTAACCACAGCATTGTCCTGGGGATCCCAGAGCAACAGACTAACCACAGCATTGTCCGGGGGATCCCAGAGCAACAGACTAACCACAGCATTGTCCTGGGGATCCCAGAGCAACAGACTAACCACAGCATTGTCCGGGGGATCCCAGAGCAACAGACTAACCACAGCATTGTCCGGGGGATCCCAGAGCAACAGACTAACCACAGCATTGTCCGGGGGATCCCAGAGCAACAGACTAACCACAGCATTGTCCTGGGGATCCCAGAGCAACAGACTAACCACAGCATTGTCCGGGGATCCCAGAGCAACAGACTAACCACAGCATTGTCCGGGGATCCCAGAGCAACAGACTAACCACAGCATTGTCCTGGGGATCCCAGAGCAACAGACTAACCACAGCATTGTCCGGGGGATCCCAGAGCAACAGACTAACCACAGCATTGTCCGGGGGATCCCAGAGCAACAGACTAACCACAGCATTGTCCGGGGGATCCCAGAGCAACAGACTAACCACAGCATTGTCCGGGGTATCCCAGAGCAACAGACTAACCACAGCATTGTCCGGGGGATCCCAGAGCAACAGACTAACCACAGCATTGTCCGGGGGATCCCAGAGCAACAGACTAACCACAGCATTGTCCGGGGGATCCCAGAGCAACAGACTAACCACAGCATTGTCCGGGGGATCCCAGAGCAACAGACTAACCACAGCATTGTCCGGGGGATCCCAGAGCAACAGACTAACCACATCAGGAGCAAGGAGAGAAACGTGTGGTTGAAAAAGCGCCTCTCTAACAGCTGCATGTTCATGGTAAAGAAAGAGCCTAGGACTTTGGAGGAGGCTCCGATGCACGTTATGTGACATTGTGTACCCTGATTCTGATCCTATCCACACAAACTGTGATTGATAAGCTATGTCAGATCATAACTGTCATTGTAGATATGGGGACGAGAGTGTCACTGATTTGCTGACAGTATTTCAGTAACCTCCCAATCGATTTTAGTCAGATACTGTACAATACATCAGACAAGGTTAGGAACCTGAGAAGGTCTGTAAACAGTGATGTTGTTATTAGAATGTTGCAAACTGAAGGACATAATGATTACAGTTCTAAATTACACTAGAAATGGTGGAGAAATATCTGTCTGTCTTGTGGTCTGGAGTGGGAAAATACAGTACATCCCAAGCACATCTACCCACTCATACACACGTCAAGTACAAACATAACACCAACACAGACAATAGATGTTATGTTGTTTGTTGGTCTACACTGTACCGAATGCTGTGTTTTTGAAAGCTTTGTAAGCTGGTTGTGTTGGGCTCCCTATGTAAGCGCCTACGTGTTCAGTCACCTTGTCTGGCCACTGTGAGCTTTTCCTCAGAGCAGCCTTGTTTCAAACAAAGTCAACACTGCTCTACACAGATGGAGATACTAGGATGGGGATAGAGAGACTGTGAGGCTATTCATGTTTCTCTGTTTTACAATGTCAAGAAGTCCATGACAACACTTAAATCAAACATATTTTATCAATGCGACTGAATCACATTAAACATTTACCTTCATTAAGACATCCATGTACTGTAAAACTAATAAAGTACAACATTTAGACTTCTGAATATTCTGTACACACTTTCTTTAGCTTGGTGTCAACAAATATCCATAGTAAAGCAGTCAACAGCTTCTTTTAATCAACATTTGACTATGATGTCGCAGAAGTACACAAAAGAGCCCGGAATAATTGACCCCCCCCCCTTTCACCATCTTGTCTCTCCCCTTTCTCCCACTCTAACTTTGTGGCAACTGCCACCCAGTGTATTCCCATGACAACCTGGGGGTTGTAAGAACGGCATGGAAACGTCAAACAGTGGGCTCGGCAGGCTCACATCAGAGGAGACAAAGAGCCAGTGAGCTACATGTGGTGAGGGAATAAACAGTTTTCCCAGAAGCACCAGCCCACAGTTGCATGCCCAGGCACCCTGGGATACTGACACCCCCAAAGTCTTTGTCTTGTTCAGCAATAAGATTCTATATGATGAAGCTGAATGGTGTTACATAACTGCACATACTGTACCTGTAATACGAAAAGCTACCTGGAGTTGCAACAAAGTGTCAAATGACTTACAAAAATGTCAAGATAAAACATATTTGTTGGAAAAGGACCCATGAGTAATCTGTTGTTTCACGAAGCACGTGACAAATATCATTTGATTTGAATGTAAAATGGGCAACAATGTGTTGAGAGTTGAGGGGATACCTGCACAGTTCTGCTGTGCCGTTCCATTACAGAGTGATTTCTACTACAATGGGCTGCTGACTGATATCTTCCAAAGAGGTGATAGAAGTGGTAGATCCATGGGATACAGAAGGAGTCTGGACATTTTGCTCAGGAATGTCTGGACAGATCACTGTAAACCCACAGAAAATCTAGTGTTTATATGTCAAACAGTTTGTTATGTTTCAGTGTTCTGTGATATATTTAAAGTGTAATATTGTGATGTAAACTCAAAATTGAATACGTTTAAACTCTATATCTGACATGGTACAGCTGTCTTATTTTTTGTAAGCCCATAACCATGTGTGTGAGGTGTATACTTAAAAAAAAAGTAGATTTGTTTAAGACTACCAAGAAACACTGTGTGTCCCTGATTTAGCACCCTGCAGTAAATTAACCATCCGGAGTCCAGTGAATTCTCTACAAAGCAAAAGCTACTTGTATTTGTTGTTATTTAACTAGGCAAGTCAGTTAAGAACAAATTCTTATTTTACAATGACAGCCTACCCTGGCCAAGCCCTCCCCTAAACCAATTGTGGGCCACCCTATGGGACTCTCGATCATGTGATTCAGCCGGGATCGAATCAGGGCTTTGTAGTGATGCCTACTAGCAATGCGATGCGGTGCCTTAGACCACTGCGCCACTCGAGAGCCCATATGGCAAATTCTAACAACGACTGTGTGAGTCCTCTGACAGACAAGACTAACCTGTATTCAGATGAAGAGATGATTCAAAGGACAAAGAATACATTCAGATGAGATTTATGCAATTATTAAAGGGTACATGTTTGTAAATCTGCGGTTCAGAAAATGGTGGAATTTCACCTCGTTAACAAACATTCCTGCCTGGCCGGCCATTCGGGGGCATGTTTGTCCTGCCTAATCTGGCCAGAGCAGATAGTCTTGATGACCGCCCCTTTAACCATCAATCAGAACCTCTGCTGGGGAAAGGGTCAGTGTTGGAGAGGGGTTCACACCGTCGCTATGGAGACCGCCTTTAAAAGCAGCGCCATAAATGTTGTACGGGCATTAGGTTGAGACAAAAACAGAAGGGTGGGGGGGTGGAGTCACTTGGTGCAGGCTAACATGAGCTATTAGCTTTATCTCAGAGCACTCTGCCACTGACCTGTCTGACCTTACTTACCTCTGATACATATCCACTGCTCATTTCAGACCTCTTTTTCACTAAAAAGCACCAATGCATAACGTAAACTGTGCTGGACTCTACTGTGGACTCACTCAGTCAGTGATAGAGCTAACCAACTTCTGTTGATAGAGACTACCGTACATTCTAAACTTAAATGACAAACTTTAAAGTTTAAAACTGAACTCAAAATTTGGTCCTTGGCCACTCCCTGAATTCATAGAAATGCTTCCTTCGCATTTTGCATGAAGGAAAACCAAAAGTGGTGAGCTTGTTCAACTGGCGGTTGTGGTCCTCAGCAACGAATCATGGAGCGTTAAAACATTATGTTCAGCCACTTCCTCCCTATGCCACTTCAAGACAAACCTATTATGGGATGGTTTAATAGGATTTTGAGGTAGAATAGCTAAGAAACAGATACACAATAGAGATGTGTGATGAATGGTCTATGAACAATTGAAATGGTGTAATCTGTTAATCTATGACATTTCTCTCTCTCTCTCTGAATGTGAACTATTGTGTCTTTCTGTCCACATCTATCATACATTTAGTGCGCTCTGCCACTCCAAATGAAAGGCTTCCCATTGGGAATTGCATTCTTGAAGAACGTATTGAAAAAATAACAAATTCTTACAGTAAAGAGTTGACTCTCATTGTGAGGATTCCTGGAGGACAATATGTTGAGCTGTAGTTAGAAAGGAGAGGTATGTGGATGTTACGTGTGAAGGTCTGTCCACTTTTCAGGCACCCCAAGGCCTCCACTTGAGTAAAACACATGATACTTTGTATTTTGAATGAGTTAGTCAAGTGCAGATTTCCCCCATCAAATTGTGGGGATCTCTACAGCTGATTAATGGACTGGCTTTTGGCATTTTAATTAAATATTGTGTGCACATGATAATGTATAGAAAAATGATCAAATGTGTCACTCTCTAACTGCACCCTCAATTTTGAACTATTATTCCTAGTTATCAGGTGCAGTAAATCTCTATTGTCAAGTAAGAAAAGTTCAACTGAACTGAGTTTGTCACTGCAGGCTTGGCGGATGTAAAAAACATGACGCGATATAACATGTGATAAGGATATCACTAAACTCTGAGCTATGCAAGGGAGTCACAGAGCATGACAGCAATTCCTATTGACACACTGACACCAAGTGGCAGGATGTTGTATACATACCACGTAAATGGCCACAAGACCAGCACCTGCCACCTACAGTATACACTACAAATGATCAATTCTGACTGAGAAATCGAAGAGCGCTGATTTGATTGAAATTTCTGAAAGAATTCCCACACATGAACAAATGTACGATTAACTGCAGACAATATTATACTACCCCAGAGCCACCAATTCCCAGCTAAAATTATGCACATGTCCACTAGGTGCTGCTGTTGTGTAAGGACTCAATGCTCAGTGGCACTGGCTTGTGAGTCAATAATGAGATATTATTGTAGACTTCTCAGGAGATCACAGGAGAGACAGGTTTCCCTGTTCAGGTTTACCTGCTCTGACTGTGTCACCTGCAGTCACAGACTACTGCGGATATGAATGAGATGGGGAGGAAACAATTACCTTTCCCCGACACTGTGAAACAGCTGTGCATATACTGAGAACAGAGGTTTGCACTTCGCCCGCTCATTGCCCCAGTGACGTGGCTCACCTTGTGCTGCAACCCACAGCACAGCAGCCATCACAAACAGCTAATTAAGGCCTCATCACACCTGGAGAGTAACATGCTGATTTCCATAAAATACATGTCAGAATGGGATATTTCAATTCTGCACACCTTGACAAGTTTTATAATAATATATAATGCCAAACATCTACCCCTCATTGCTATATTCATTACAGAGGAAATCCTAGAACCTTAATAGTCCAGGCAAGCTATACAATGTGTGATGTCGGTAGGAATGGTACTTAATGGTACTGAATCTCTTGTTCGGGTACTGTATAGTAGGTCGGTTATTACATATCAGCTGATGAGTATGTCCCCACCCTCTGTCACGCTGTGTGTAACGTTATGCTATGTATAAAGCAGAGGAGGTGATTGGCTGTGGTTGACAGGCTGTGTGGTGGAACTGTGTCAGACAGTGGCACTTGCTATGTTGTGGCTGTATCTGATAGGGCAGAGGGGCATCAGGGGCTTGGCAGCTCAGTGTGCTGTGACAGATCCACGACTCCCCATAGACCTACTGGAGGTTTCAGTATATACTGTACTATAAGCCCTGTGTGTGTGAATATACTGTACATTGAACATGGTTCACGGTCCTAAGGACTCAGTAGGTTAGAGTACGGCGCTGGCAAGTGGCAACATCGAGGCAATGGGTTTGATTCCCATATGGGCTACACTTCAAATATACCATCTGGATGGTTTGGATGAGTTACTGTTAATTGGAAGTTGTTTCGGATCAAAACGTCTGCTAAATGATCGCATTTCTTAAGAGTTTCAGAAGCACAGTGTTCCAGTCATCGTAGAAACACTAAAGGGGAAGGAAGGAAGGAAGGACAGAGAGAAGATGGACAGAGAGCAGCTTCATGAAACTGCTGACCACTGTATCTGAGCTCCTCTCAGACTGCAGGTCCTGGCAGGGATCAGCTCAGAGTATGGAGTGGGCTCACATCTCAGTCGTAAACTTCCTATGATGAGAAAAACCAAATATGTACAATCAGTACTGTATGTCAATGTTTCCTAATTTAATTATATAAGACATGTTACAGTACATTATTACTTTCATACAGTATATTTTGAAACTGAATGCAGTATAGCATACTGTATACATCTTACTGAATTCAGTATAGCATACTATATATATATATATATATATATATATATATATATATATATATATATTACTGAATGCACTATAGCATACCATTTTTTCTTCTCCTGAATGCAGTATAGCATACCAAAGACCATTTTATAAAGTAAGACATAGTTATTGTGATGTTTTTGCCACTTGAAAACTGACACACCTGCACTTTTGCCCTCTACAGTCTTTCCACTTATGCATGATTCAAATGATTTATAAAACATAGAGGCCATGTAGTATTTGGTGAGCTGCTGATGAGGTAGAGGAAAGGACCCACATGCATTTCCTGTGTCTCTGAGGGCTTCTGAGGAGATCTGCTACTTACTCAAGAGTGAAAGCATCAAATTAAAGTGTTTGTGCTGATAAAGGACAAATGGGATTTTTTTTTCAGCAAATGGTGCAAGATTGTGTGGAGTTGCTCAAAGTGTCAGGAAAAATGTCTACTGGTCGACACCTCTAATGAAACATGCACATGAAATTAGAGCCCACATTTGCTTGCTGTGTTTTGGTTATGCAAGCTGAGGCAAGAGAGAGAGAAAGTGAAGGGAGAGAGAGACAGATAGAGAGAGATATAAAGAGGGGGGGGAAGAGAGGGAGACGGAGAGAAAGAAAGAGGGATGTCTCTCCTT
This sequence comes from Oncorhynchus gorbuscha, assembly GCF_021184085.1. Lineage (NCBI taxonomy): Eukaryota > Metazoa > Chordata > Actinopteri > Salmoniformes > Salmonidae > Oncorhynchus > Oncorhynchus gorbuscha. The sequence goes on from NC_060176.1 coordinate 62,306,540, forward strand.
CTCTCTCGTGTATAGATATATATTTTGTACCCTTGAAGTGGGAGTAAATTGAATATTCATGAGTGAGTGTGAATAAGTGCTCTGTCAGCCAGTGGTGTCACTGATAGATGAGGGGATGGCCGGGCTGGGGCTCAATGGCCAGCTAGGCTTCTCCACAGAGGGGTAGGGTAGGTAGGTATGTAGGTAGGTAGGTAGTTAGGTAGGTAGGTACTGTAGGTAGGTACTGTAGGAAGGTATGGTAGTTAGGTACTGTAGGTAGGTAGGTACTGTAGGTATGTACTGTAGGTAGGTATGTAGGTAGGTAGTTAGGTAGGTGGGTACTGTAGGTAGGTAGGTAGGTAGGTAGGTAGGTAGGTAGGTAGGTAGGTAGGTACTGTAGAAAGGTATGGTAGGTACTGTAGGTAGGTACTGTAGGTAGGTACTGTAGGTAGGTACTGTAGGTAGGGAGGTACTGTAGGTAGGTAGGTACTGTAGGTAGGTACTGTAGGAAGGTACTGTAGGTAGGTACGGAAGTTAGGTACTGTAGGTAGGTAGGTACTGTAGGTACTGTAGGTAGGTACTGTAGGAAGGTACGGTAGTTAGGTACTGTAGGTAGGAACTGTAAGTAGGTAGGTACTGTAGATAGGTAGGTACTGTAGATAGGTACTGTAGGTAGGTAGGTACTGTAGGTAGGTAGGTACTGTAGGAAGGTACTGTAGGTAGGTACTGTGGGTACGTAGGTACTGTAGGTAGGTACTGTACGTAGGTACTGTAGGTAGGTACTGTAGGAAGGTACGGCAGTTAGGTACTGTAGGTAGGTAGGTAGGTACTGTAGGTAGGTAGGTACTGTAGGTAGGTACTGTAGGAAGGTACTGTAGGTAGGTACTGTAGGTAGGTAGGTACTGTAGATAGGTAGGTACTGTAGGTAGGTACTGTAGGAAGGTACTGTAGGTAGGTACTGTAGGTAGGTAGATACTGTAGATAGGTAGGTACTGTAGGTATGTACTGTAGGTAGGTAAGTACTGTAGGAAGGTACTGTAGGTAGGTACTGTAGGTAGGTAAATACTGTAGGTAGGTACTGTAGGTAGGTACTGTAGGTAGGTAAGTACTGTAGGTAGGTACTGTAGGAAGGTACGGTATTTAGGTACTGTAGGTAGGTACTGTAGGAAGGTACGGCAGTTAGGTACTGTAGGTAGGTAGGTACTGTAGGTAGGTACTGTAGGTAGGTACTGTAGGTAGGTACTGTAGGTCGGTACTGTAGGTAGGTAGGTACTGTAGGTCGGTACTGTAGGTAGGTATTGTAGGTAGGTAGGTACTGTATGTAGGTACTGTAGGTAGGTACTGTAGGTAGGTACTGTAGGTAGGCAGGTACTGTAGGTAGGTACTGTAGGTCGGTACTGTAGGTAGGTAGGTACTGTAGGTCGGTACTGTAGGTAGGTATTGTAGGTAGGTAGGTACTGTATGTAGGTACTGTAGGTAGGTACTGTAGGTAGGTAGGTACTGTAGGTAGGTAGGTACTGTAGGTAGGTACTGTAGGTCGGTACTGTAGGTAGGTAGGTACTGTAGGTCGGTACTGTAGGTAGGTACTGTAGGTAGGTACTGTAGGTAGGTACTGTAAGAAGGTACTGTAGGTAGGTACTGTAGGTAGGTAGGTACTGTAGGTAGGTAGGTACTGTGGTTCGGTACTGTAGGTGGGTACTGTAGGTAGGGAGGTAGGTTGGTACTGTAGGAAGGTAGGTACTGTAAGTAGGGAGGTAGGTAGGTAGGTACTGTAGGAAGGTAGGTACTGTAGGTAGGTACTGTAGGTCGGTACTGTAGGTAGGTACTGTAGGAAGGTAGGTACTGTAGGTAGGTACTGTAGGTAGGGAGGTAGGTACTGTAGGAAGGTAGGTACTGTAGGTAGGGACGTAGGTAGGTACTGTAGGTAGGTACTGTAGGAAGGTAGGTACTGTAGGTAGGGAGGTAGGTAGGTACTGTAGGAAGGTAGGTACTGTAGGTAGGTACTGTAGGTCGGTACTGTAGGTAGGTACTGTAGGTAGGGAGGTAGGTAGGTACTGTAGGAAGGTAGGTACTGTAGGTAGGTACTGTAGGTAGGTACTGTAAGAAGGTACTGTAGGTAGGTACTGTAGGTAGGTAATGTAGGTAGGTAGGTACTGTAGGTAGGTAGGTACTGTAGGTCGGTACTGTAGGTAGGTACTATAGGTAGGTACTGTAGGTATGTAGGTAGGTACTGTAGGTAGGTACTGTAGGTAGGTATGGTAGTTAGGTTCAGTAGGTAGGTAATGTAGGTAGGTAGGTACTGTAGGTAGGTGCTGTAGGAAGGTACTGTAGGTAGGTAGGTACTGTGGGGGGGTATGGTAGTTAGGTACTGTAGGTAGGTAGGTACTGTAGGTAGGTACTGTAGGTAGATAGGTACTGTAGGAAGGTAGGTACTGTAGGTAGGTACTGTAGGAAGGTACTGTAGGAAGGTACTGTAGGAAGGTACTGTAGGTAGGTACTGTAGGTAGGTACTGTAGGAAGGTACGGTAGTTAGGTACTGTAGGTAGGTACTGTAGGAAGGTACTGTAGGAAGGTACTGTAGGAAGGTACTGTAGGTAGGTAGGTACTGTAGGAAGGTACGTAGGTAGGTACTGTAGGTAGGTACTGTAGTTAGGTACTGTAGGTAGGTACTGTAGTTAGGTACTGTAGGTAGGTACTGTAGGTAGGTACTGTAGTTAGGTACTGTAGGTAGGTAGGTACTGTAGGTAGGTACTGTAGGAATGTACGATAGGTAGGTACTGTAGGTAGGTACTGTAGGTATGTAGGTACGGTAGATAGGTAGGTACTGTAGGTAGGTAGGTACTGTAGGTAGGTAGGTACTGTAGGAAGGTACGGTAGTTAGGTATGGTAGGTAGGTAGGTACTGTAGGTAGGTGCTGTAGGTAGGTAGGTACTGTAGGTAGGTAGGTACTGTAGGTAGGTACTGTAGGAAGGTACTGTAGGTAGGGTAGGTACTGTAGGTAGGTACTGTAGGTATGTACGGTAGGTAGGTACTGTAGGTAGGTACTGTAGGAAGGTATGTAGTAGTACTGGTAGAGGTAGGTAGGTAGGTACTGTAGGTAGGTAGGTACTGTAGGTAGCTAGGTACTGTAGGAAGGTACGGTAGTTAGGTATGGTAGGTAGGTAGGTACTGTAGGTAGGTACTGTAGGTAGGTGCTGTAGGTAGGTAGGTACTGTAGGTAGGTAGGTACTGTAGGTAGGTACTGTAGGTAGATAGGTACTGTAGGAAGGTAGGTACTATAGGTAGGTACTGAAGGAAGGTACGGTAGTTAGGTACTGTAGGTAGGTACTGTAGGAAGGTACTGTAGGAAGGTACTGTAGGTAGGTACTGTAGGAAGGTACGGTAGTTAGGTACTGTAGGTAGGTACTGTAGGAAGGTACGGTAGTTAGGTACTGTAGGTAGGTACTGTAGGAAGGTACTGTAGGAAGGTACTGTAGGTAGGTAGGTACTGTAGGTAGGTACGGTAGTTAGGTACTGTAGGAAGGTACTGTAGGAAGGTACTGTAGGAAGGTACTGTAGGTAGGTAGTGTAGCTAGGTACTGTAGGAAGGTAAGGTAGTTAGGTACTGTAGGTAGGTACTGTAGGAAGGTACTGTAGGAAGGTACTGTAGGTAGGTACTGTAGGTAGGTACTGTAGGAAGGTACGGTAGTTAGGTACTGTAGGTAGGTACTGTAGTTAGGTACTGTAGGTAGGTACGGTAGTTAGGTACTGTAGGTAGGTACTGTAGTTAGGTACTGTAGGTAGGTACTGTAGGTAGGTACTGTAGGAAGGTACGGTAGTTAGGTACTGTAGGTAGGTACTGTAGGAAGGTACTGTAGGAAGGTACTGTAGGAAGGTACTGTAGGTACTGTAGGTAGGTACTGGAAGGTAGGAAGGTAGGTAGGTACTGTAGGAAGGTACGGTAGTTAGGTACTGTAGGTAGGTACTGTAGGAAGGTATGGTAGTTAGGTACTGTAGGTAGGTACTGTAGGAAGGTACGGTAGTTAGGTACTGTAGGTAGGTACTGTAGGTAGGTACGGTAGTTAGGTACTGTAGGTAGGTACTGTAGGAAGGTACTGTAGGTAGGTACTGTAGGTAGGTACTGTAGGAAGGTACGGTAGTTAGGTACTGTAGGTAGGTACTGTAGGAAGGTACTGTAGGAAGGTACTGTAGGAAGGTACTGTAGGTAGGTAGGTACTGTAGGAAGGTACTGTAGGTAGGTACTGTAGGTAGGTACTGTAGGAAGGTATGGTAGTTAGGTACTGTAGGTAGGTACTGTAGGAAGGTACGGTAGTTAGGTATTGTAGGTAGGTACTGTAGGTAGGTACTGTAGGTAGGTACTGTAGGTAGGTACTGTAGGAAGGTACGGTAGTTAGGTACTGTAGGTAGGTACTGTAGGAAGGTACTGTAGGAAGGTACTGTAGGTAGGTAGGTACTGTAGGAAGGTACTGTAGGTATGTAGGGTACTGTAGGAAGGTATGGTAGTTAGGTACTGTAGGTAGGTAGGGAAGGTACTGTTAGGTAGGTAGGTACTGTAGGAAGGTACTGGGTAGGTACTGTAGGTAGGTACGGTAGGTAGGTACTGTAGGTAGGTACTGTAGGAAGGTACGGTAGTTAGGTACTGTAGGTAGGTACTGTAGGAAGGTAGGTACTGTAGGAAGGTACGGTATGTAGGTACTGTTGGAAGGTATGGTAGGTAGGTACTGTAGGTAGGTAGGTACTGTAGGTAGGTACTGTAGGAAGGTACGGTAGGTAGGTACGGTAGTTAGGTACGGAAGGTAGGTACTGTAGGTAGGTAGGTACTGTATGTAGGTACTGTTGGAAGGTACGGTAGGTAGGTACGGAGGCGGCTAACTTTGGAGATGGGATAGAGAGGTTAAGTTACTGCAACCCATTCTCCTTGCATACATTTAACTCTACTTTAAGAACCCTTGGCTGTCACACTTTCAGCAGCAGGTGTAGCCTGCATTTAATATAGCCCAGTGAACGGATACTTGACAGTTTCCTGACTTCTTTCTTCGGCTGGAGTCTGCAGGTCTCGTGATCAGTGAAGCTAAGAGAACAGGCCAGTGGACCCTGAATTGAGTGGTATGTTTTTTCACCAGCCAGTTGGTCTGGAGTCTGGAGGCTCCTCTCATTTCTGGTTCCCGGGCAGTAAGTCCGTAGCCCCAAACCTTCTTTAATTCACTCTGACAAGTTCTCACAGTTGCTGCTCAATCTCCAGTGTCCTCTCTCAGAGTTGAAGGCCGAGCCGGCCGACAAACACAGCAATGGATCATTTCCACCATAGTTCATCTCAGCCTCATACTGTATAATTTGAAATTATAATTTTATTCATGATGCTCCTTATTGGGCCTGTCTGCACAGCTGGTCTGTACAAGTGGAAATGTTCTGTTGAGGGGATCAACGGGCTCCCAGGCCAATACAGAGCGATGTGTTCGACACGCTGGCCCAATGGCTCCAGTCACCAGCCAGACAGTGGCTGGGCCAGATGGCCTCCTCGGGCAGGCTGGGAGGGAGGGAGAGGGCCCACTCGGCACAGACGTCAATTCAACCTCTACTCCAAGTTGGTTCAGGGTAATTTCATTGAAATGACATGGTAACAACATTGATTCAACCAGTGTGTGCCCATTGGGGGAGCACTGGTGCTGAACTCAGGCAGCACAGAGTTGGACGACTGAGAGAAATCTCCAGAGTTATTACACCCAAAACATTACAGATGGGTCTTAATGCTTCTTGATGCAATGACAAACTGGAGGATTTTGGCAGTTATGTCAAGGGGCTTTGTAGAGCTCTCGCCTGATCAAATCTAATAGGTTTTAGCTTGCTCTCACTCCCAGCTGGTTTAGAGCCAATTCTCAAAACCATCCACATTTGTAATTTGATATTAGATTAAATATGATGTTGCAGAATCATGCAAATAAGATGCTAGAATCATAGTATGTTATTCCTAAGAGTGTTGCAGGCATTTTGGAAGTTAAAGGGCTAGAAATAGAGTTTCTGTGCTGCTATCAGGCTGAAAAAGAGCAGTCACAGCCCATGATACAGATGGTCCAGTGGTCCCACCCTGCCTCCCCACTTCTCTTTATTTTCATTCCTCCATTTTGGTGATAATGTATTGGATACAGGGTGTGTAATGATCCTTGTGCACTGCTATACACACTAACAGGCATTTCTGTCAAACACATCACTATGCTCATTGATTTATGCTGCCTTTAAAATGGGCCGTTTCCTACACATGAAGCCCTGCCATAATTGGGTCTTGCTTAAATGATTAAAATATGCAGCCTGGTCTCATAGACAAGATGTAACATAGTAAATGTAAATCTGGGACACTCATGATACAGTATGTTAAGTTTTGTAGGGTTGTTGGTCGAGATGAATGAATGGCCGTACAACACGAACATCTAGCAACCCATAGGTTGCAAGTTCAAGTCTCATCACGGACAATTTGAGCTATTTAGCAACTTTTCAACTCATTACTACTTTTTACCTACTTAGTATATTAGCTACCCCTTCCCCTAACCCTAACCTTAACCCCCCCCCTAACCCTAACTCCTAATCCTAACCCCTAGCCTAGCTAATGTTAGCCACCTACAGTAGATAACATTAGCCACCTAGCCAGCTAGCTGGAATTCATAACATACCATATGTTTTGCAAATTCGTAACATATAATACGAATTGGAAATCGTAACGTATCATAGGAACGTATATTGGGTGATGGACATCCACAAATGAATACACAACAAACGAAACATAACATATCTTACTAAATGACACAGATTTACATACAGAATAATACAAACCAGTTTGAAATAAGGCAGTCTGTTTTGCTTTCCCTCTCCTCCTTCACTCCCCGCGTCACTACCATCCCCACTTATTTCATTACAGATTCAGCAGACTTGATAAAACAGCGGGGCTACCCCATTCCATACCGCTTAACCAGCCAGCCCTCGTTCCGGCCCCAGACAAAGAAGTGGTCAAGCGAGGCAACAAATCACACCAAATGGAGCATTTGCTCTTTGTGCAGTCTAGTTATTGAAACTGATAGCAGCGTAAAGAATACTGAGTAGGTCTAATAAATGCTGAAGAGAGGATATCCTCTCCTAATTGGATAGAGAAACGGAAGCACACACGTTCCCCCAAAATGAGTTCTGTGAAATAGCCTATTAGGATACATACATTGGGAGTCTGCTTTGCTGTCACAGATAAACATGTTCTCTCAGGGCTAATTGCTCTATCTGTTCCAGCCCAGGTTCCAGGATCCAGTGACAGGACGCTGTTAGCGCTGCGCCTTCAGATCTCCTGGACTCCCCAGTGTTGTGTGGTGGATGAGCTGTAATGCTGAAATGCACAGCACATTCAGCCACAGCTGACTGTACCACTTCATAGAGAATGGGGAGCTTGACAAATTCCAAATGAACAGTCAACAGAAATCCCTGGTTAGAGACTTAAGACAGCTGTCATGTGGGCATTGATGGATTAACGAACACATGACAGATAGTCAAGAAAATATGATAACATATGCGTCATAATAATATCCCTAGCCAGCTAGCACATTTGGTTCCTTGGAAGTTGTTGGAACATTTATTTACCATTGGCAGTGGTGGGAAAAGTACCCAATTGTCTTACTTGAGTAAAAGTAAAGATACCTTAATTAACAGAGCCCAACAGTGGAGGTGTCATAACACCCATAAAACCTAGCGGTCAAACAGGGAAATGATTCAAATTGGTTTTCCCACAATTCATTTTCTCACAGGGGATTTTAGAAACACTTCAAATGAAGTCTGTGTTTCGGGTAGGCTTACTCTGACGTTTTGATAACCATGTATATCTCTCTCGGACAAGGTGACTTTTATCAATATATTCTGGCTCTATTTACTCAGATTATAAAATGCTAATTAACATCAAAGTAGACATCATGCAAGACTACAAATCCCTGCAAGCTCCTGCACATCATCTCGAGCTGGAAACTTTGCTAACAGGTACATTTAAAGAAATTTAGCCAATTTAGTCATTGCTATATTTAGCTAAGATTAGATAGTCAATGCAGAGACTCTTACCTTTGCCTCGATTCGGCAACCTCGTTCAGATCATCATGGTATTTGTAGTTCTTCAGCTGCCACATGAGCAGCTAATTAGCATTTCATTTGTTTGGGATAAACACAGGCAAATATGTTGATAAAAGTCACCTTGTCCGAGAGAGATTTACTCAGTTATCAAAACGTCACACAGGGTAAGCCTAAAACACAGACCTTATTTGAATTGTTTCTAAAATCTTCTATTGGAAAAATGAATAGTGGAAAAACAATTGGAACCATTTCCCTGTTTGACCACTAGGTTTTATGGGTGTTATGATTCACACTGTGGTACTCTATAGAAAATGACTCAAGTAAATGTGTCACTCAGTAAAATACTACTTGAGGAAAAGTCTAAAAGTAACTGTAATTACTAAACTATACTTAAGTATCAAAAGTATAAGTCATTTCAAATTCCATAGAGCACAATTTTTTATTTTTTTATTGACAGATAGCCAGGGGCACACTCCAACAGTCAGCCATAATTTACAAACAAAGCATTTGTGTTTAGTGAGTCCGCCAGATCAGAGGCAGTGGGGATGAATATGGATGTTTTCTTGATAAGTGCATGAACTGGACCATTTTCCTGCCCTGCTAAGCATTCAAAATGTTACGAATACTTTTGGGTGTCAGTGAAAATGTATGGAGTAAAAAGTGCATTATTTTCTTTAGTAAATGTAGTGGAGTAAAAGTAAGTTGGCAAAAGTGTCAATAGTAAAGTCAAGTACAGAAAACAACTTACTTTACACCACTGCCCATTGGTCCTGGGAACCAAGCAATATGTTTCCTGAATATGTTTCCGGTAAAACTGAACGTTTTTTTTCCTGAGAACGGAAGTTAAACTTTTGCATGTTCTGGGTAAACTTGTAGGTCGCATGGAGGTTCTGAGAACGGAAATGATAGACTATTTGCAGGTTTTTGAATAACTTCCTTAAAACTATCATTACATGTTTCAATAAGACTTTTAATAACACTGCTAGCTTATTTTGGCAAACCTTTTTTGAACTCCAAGCACAGATACATTAGGACACATGGAAATGTATTTCTTTAGGAATTAGTCATGCAAACACATTTTTATTTTATTGTTACCCAGCATCAGTGAGATTCAAACCTATCATCTTCTGTTCTCTATCCATGGAATTAGTCCACTGCGTTACTGAGATGGAGCTAGAATGCCATATTTTTGTATGCATACAAAGCTGTTCATTTTTGTCTAAAAAATAGGCCCCATTTCAAAGGAAACAAGCACTCATTAAGATCAGTTGTGGTCAATTAGTGGGCGGCTGCCAACACACCAGAATAAATGACTGAAAGAGCTACTTCCTGCGCTTGGACCTCTTACACATAATAAATGTCTCCTTATCCTCCGGATGTGTACCAAACTCACTAAAAGTGGCAGTAATAAAGCCTCTCCTGAAAAAGCCAAACCTTGACCTGGAAAATAAAAACAATTATATCAAATCTCCCATTCTTCTCAAATCCTTTAGAAAAAGCTGTTGCACAGCAACTCACTGCCTTCCTGAAGAGAAATAATGTATACAAAATGCTCCAGTCTCATTTTAGACCCCATCATAGTACTGAGAATGCACTCGCGAAGGTGGTAAATGACCTTTCATTGGCGTCAGACCAAGGCTCTGCATCTGTCCTCATGCCCCTAGACCTTCGTGCCACTTTTGACACCATCGATCATCACAATCTTTTGGAGAGATTGAATACTGTAATTAGCCTACATGGACAAGTTTTTGCCTGGTTTAGATCTTATCTATCAGAAAGATAATAGTTTGTCTCTGTGGAAGGTTTGTCCTCTGACAAATCAGTGGTAAGTTTCGGGGTTCCTCAAGGTTCCGTTTTAAGAACACAATTGTTTTCACTGTATATTCCACGTCTCGGAGATGTCATTCGGATAAAAACAATTGAAACTTTCCCTGCTATGCGGACAACACACAGCTGTACATTTCGATGAAACATGGTGGAGCCCTCAAATTGTCTACCCTGGAAGCCTGTGTTTCAGACATAAAGAAGTGGATGGCGGCAAATGTTTTACTTTTAAACTCTGAAAAAGAGTGACTCGGGAGATGAGAAGCAGATACAGGGAGTGAATTAGCTGACGGACATAAAACAGAACAGGAACAGCGTCTGGATAGGAACACATAACAATCACAATACGGTATAATGCGGACACAGGGAACACAACCAAGGAACAGTCAGATATACAGGGGGTAATCAACAAAGTGAAGGAGTCCAGGTGAGTCCAATGAGCGCAGCTGCTGTAATGTTGGTAAAATGTGTGTATGATGACAGGTAGCCTGGCGCCCTGGAGCTTCAGGGTGGGGGAACGGGAGAGGGAGCAGGCATGACAGTACCCCCCCCCCCTCCTCTAGGAACACCACCCGACGTCCCAACTGGGCAAGCCTGATGGGCCGGCCAAGGCATGGGCGCCATAGAAGCCAGTTGGGGCATAGAAGCCTGACGAACCGGCAGAGGTGTGGGAGCCTGGCGACCCGGCTGAGTTAGTGCATACGTGAGCTATTTAAGCCTCCATGAGCCCCCATTTGCTTAGTTATCTATGGTTACTATGATAATATTTGGGTCCTTATGAGGTCTATGGAGTTGAAGTTCCATTCTCTCTTCTAAGTAGATGGTTCTGCCCACAGAGATCCTATTATTACTAGTGTTAGTGTTCTAGTTCCTAATTCTACAGTTTTGCCTACCTGCAGCAATCAGGACGTACCTGCAATGTTGATTGAAATTCTGCAATTTGTCACCTAATAATTTCAGAATGATTGCTGCTGCTTTTGTACTGCTTTTGTACTGTTTAATAAGAACTGTTTTGCAAACCGTTGATGTTTTCAAGTATTCCTGGCCTCCTGACACCTTTTCTCTTAAGTGATCTGATCGAGTAAAGCCAATGTAAAAATGATAACCTTTCTGAGTTGGTCTAGATCAATATATCATGTAACAATAAGTATATAATAGGATTAATCATTCAGTTACAATAGCACAATTTCATGGATCTATTTGAGTTCAATCAACTTAATATACTATTTTTATTTTACTCAATTTACTTTACTCAATTTATTTGACCCCATCCAAACAACTTACTCAAGCTTATCTACTCACAAAAACAAAGGAAAATACAGTATCTACTCAGTAATATTATGTGTAATTTTGTTGCCTATAATATTTTAAATATATTCAACAACTAATTTTTTACATTGTATCTATGCTGAAATAGTGCATGTGCTGGGGGGCTAGGGTCAGTCTGTCCTATCTGGTGAAATTCTCCTCTTATCTGGTGTCCTTTGTGAACTTAAGTATGTTCCCTCTAATTCTCCTCTCGCCCTCTCTTCCCTCTGGGAGGACCTGAGAACTAGGACCATGCCAAAGGACTATCTGGCCTGATGATTCCTGGCTGTCTCCAGTCTACCTGGCCGTGCTGCAGATCCAGTTTCTGCTGTTTTGCTTGTGGCTATTGAACACTGACCTGTTCACCAAATGTGCTACCCATCGACATGACCAGACCCGGGCTTTCCGGACTTCAGCCCCGAATGATTTTTGTCTCAGGCCAGAGTCTTTAGCCCTTTCGGGTTGGTGTAAAACAAGCGAGGCTACACTGCATTACGCACTGCAATGAATACTCCAAACATGAGCTCTGGCCTGCCCTGTCTTTGTAGTGCTGCCTAAATCCAGCCTTTCTGTGTATGGTGGTACTTTCTTTAGGAGGCGGCGTCAAAGTAGTTTTCTAAAGTCATTTTTGATTCTGTAGTGTCTTAACACTTAGTACTTATTTATATCATAAGAAAGACTCTGAATACAAGCAATTGAACTGGAGCTTCACATTTACTCAAACGAGTTAGTACCAGAATAACATAGAACAACACTGCGCATGACCAAGGGTGCTCCCGCCTTAAAGGGGACATCAGTAATTAACAGAACATAACATTCCTTCTCTTATACAATCAGAGTTTCTTTTAACAAACCACAACTGAAACATTTCCCAGAACTTGTTGCAGTTATTTTACATCTTTTATTTTGAACTTGAACAGTTCGTTTTTGTTTGTTTGTTTATAAGTCTAGTCTGTCTGGTGGACGGTGCCTTCGTTCTGGATGGCGCCTCGGATTGTCTGGAGGCTCCTGAACATCCTCAGTGTGTGCTTGTTCCATTATAGCGTCTGCTATAGCAGCACCTTCATCAACACGTTCCCTTCTTTCAGCCTGGGGTCTCTTTACTGCCCCACCGTCCTCTACAGTTCCCTGTGTGTCACTCTCAGGATCTTTCTGTACCTGTTCTCTCTCGATTGTTGTGCTGTTTTCCGTGGAATGCATTTGGTTAATGTGACGCCGCCACATTATGTCTGGGCTCACTTGAACCTGGTAAGTTCTGGGTCCCGTTTGTGTATATATGGTCCCTCTTGTCCATTTCCCTCCTCTTCTGTAATCTCGCACCATCACCTCCTGTCCTGTTTGGAGATGGCGCTCCCGGCCACCTGAGAGCATATTGGCTTGTTTGTTCAGCACTTCATTACGCCTGTTTGGCTTCATGATGTCCAGCTGTGTGCGAAGAGGCCTCCTGAACATCAGTGCGGCTGGGTTTTCATTTGTCGTGGCATTTGGGGTGTTTCGGTAGGAGGCCAGGAACTTGGCCAGTTTGGTTTGCAAAGTCCCTTCGTCTCGTTTTGCTGCACGGAGTCCTTGCTTTAGGGTTTGCACAAAGCGTTCTGCCAGCCCATTGATGGCTGGGTGGTACGGAGCTGTGGTTGAGTGTTTGATTCCATTTACTGACATGAATCTTGTAAACTCGTCACTTACAAAAGCTTGTGCGTTGTCACTTACCAGCTGCAGTGGCAAACCGAAGCGTGCAAACGTTGTTCTGAGACACTCTATCATCTGAGCTGAGGTGGAGGAGTCAGTGCAAAACACCTCTGGCCATTTGGAATGGGCATCAACTCTAACCAGAAACATGTGCTTTTCAAAGGGACCAGCGTAGTCCACATGAATTCCCTGCCATGGCTCTGTGGGCCATTCCCATGAGTGGACTGGGACTGGAGCAGGCATGTTAAGGGTTTCCAAACATCCGCTACAGTTCTTCTCCATGTTTTCTATCTGTTGATACAGACCTGGCCACCAGAAGTGGCTCCTTGCGAGCAGCTTCATTTGGACAATTCCAACATGACCTTTATGTAGTTGCTGCAAGACAAGATATTGGCATTTCTGGGGTATCATGACTCTCATTCCCCACATCAAACATCCTTGGTACGTTGTAATTTCGTTTCTCCACTGGAAATATGGAGTCAGCTCCTTTCTGCCAGTAGCTGGCCATCCTGACATGGTGTAGGTGTACACTTTTGACAAGGTCACATCTTTCCTTGTCTCCTGTTTGATAACTGTGCTTGTGACCGGTAGTGCCTCGAGCTGAGCGGTATGGAACATGTCCACTGCATCCACCCTCCTTTGTCTTTCTCTTGTACACGGCAGTCTGGTTAATACATCTGAATTTGTGTGGAGGGATGACGGCTTAAACTCAATGTCATACATATGACTGGCAAGGAACAGGGCATATCGCTGTAACCTGGCTGCTGTCATTGCCGGAATGCCTTTCTTTGGATTGAAAATGGAAAGCAAGGCTGGTGATTTGTAACCAGTGTGAAAAGCTTGCCACATAGGTATGCGTGGAATTTCTTGACGCCCCACACTAGTGCCAGCGCTTCTTTGTCGATTTGTGAGTCGTTTTTCTCTGCATCATTCAATGTTCGTGACGCAAATGCAATTGGCCTCTCTGACCCATCTTTCAGTGTGTGTGAAAGGACTGCCCCTAATCCATAAGGGGACGCATCACAAGCCAACTTCACTGGCATTTCGGGGTCGTAATGCATCAGGCCCTGTTCAGATGTTATGAGCCGTTTTGCCTCCAGAAATGCATTTTCACACTGCTCTGTCCACCGCCATGTCCTATTCTTTTCCAGGAGCTGATTTAGAGACTGGAGTACTGCTGAAAGGTTTGGGAGGAATCTTCTGTAGTAATTGATTAGTCCCGTGAAAGATCTCACCTCTGTGATATTTTGTGGTCGTGGTGCCTGTACCACTGCCTCGATTTTGTCCTGTGTTTTGTGCAATCCATTGCAGTCAATTTCATGTCCACAGAAGACAATCTTGTCTTTGAAGAACTCACACTTCTGTAAGGTTGCCTGTAGACCATACTCTTTCAGTCTTTTCAAGACCTCTTCCAGGTTAGCCAGGTGCTCTTTGTCGGTGCATCCTGTTATGATCATGTCATCCAGGATACACTGGGTTCCTGGGATTCCTTTTAAAATCTGGGCAATAGTTCGTTGCCAAATGGCTGGGGCTGATGCAATGCCAAAAACCAGGCGGTTATACCTGTATAGACCTTTGTGTGTGTTTATTGTCAGGTACTGTTTGGAGCTCTCTTCAACCGGTAGCTGCAGGTAAGCCTGTTTCAGATCGATTTTACAGAAGTGTTTCCCACCAGCTAGTGCAGCGAAGATGTCATCCAGACGTGGTAGGGGGTATTGGTCCACATGCACATGTGGCCCATTCACTTCTGTCCACCTTCGTCAGGATCCCTGTATCCTGCAAGCGATCAATTTCCGCTTCCACCTTTGGTCTCAGGGAGTATGGAACAGATCTGGCTATGCGGAATTTTGGGGTTGCGTCATCTCTTAGTACAAGTTTTGGTGTGAAGCCTTTTACTCTTCCCATCTGATCACTGAAAACTGTGTTGTATTTCTTCCGCAAGTGTTCCAGTGTTTGGTCTGTGCCTTTCTCTTTGGATTGGAACGAGTGGAGCATTTTCAAGTCACACAGGTTCAGCTTTATTTTTGAAAGCCATTCCCTGCCAAATAATGGGTGGCCAGTTCCAGGCACAACATACAGCTGTAACTGCTGTGTTTGCCCCCCATAACGCACTCTGACCTGCAACGCCCCAATTGGGCTCAATCTCTCTCCTGAGTAGATCACATTTGTGTTCTTCAGCTTGATAGCTTTAAAGTGCTCATTGTAGACGGTAGTGGAAATTATAGACACTGCAGATCCTGTCCAGCTCCATTTTGAGGGGTTTGTCTTTGATATCTGGTGTCACCCATATTATGCTACTGCTGGGAGAAGTCATTGTGTTTAACTCCATTGTACCAATTCATCGTTCATCTGAATCACTGCCACTGTTCTCTGCTAGTGCATTCACAGACCCTTTCATTTTCTCAGTTTTCCTCTTGTGACTGAATTTTGCTTTGCATGCTCCGTGAATGTGCCCCCTTCTACTGCATTTGTGACACATTTCGTCTTTGAAACGGCAGTCCTCTGCTCTGTGACCATCTCTGTCACACCTGTTGCATTTTTCGGCTGCGTGAAAACTTGTGCAGGGAAATTTGTGACAGGTCAGTACTTCTTTTACTTTGCAACTCAAATGCATCTTTAGTCGCGATTTCCATAGCCAGAGCAATTTCAACCGCCTTTGCAAACGTGAGCTCTGATTCTGTGAGCAACCGTTTTTGAATGTGTTCATGTTTCAGTCCACAAACAAATCTATCCCTTAATGTGTCATTTAGGTTCTCTCCAAACTGGCAATGTTCAGACAGTTTCATCAACTCTGCTACATATGTACTAACACCCTCCCACTCATTCTGATCTCTCTTGTGGAAATGAAAACGTTCCGCGATGAGTAGTGGTTTAGGTGATAGGTGATTTTGCAATATCTCCACAATCTCTGTGAATGTTTTATTTGAGGCCTTCAGAGGGGCAGTCAGATCTCTTAGCAAACTGTACGTTTTTGGGCCAATTAAACTCAACAACGCTGGTACTCTCTTGTTATCAGCAATGTCGTTTGCAATGAAGTACTGTTTCAGTCGTTCAATGTAACTTGCCCAGTTTTCTTGCGTGTCATCAAACACATATATTTTCCCGATGCTAGCCATTCTCTTTACCTCCGGCTCCACGGGTCTTTGATCTGCCGCCTCGTTCTCGTCAGCTGTCCCGTCGTCTTCACTGCTTGCTAGCTGTTGTGCTACAGGGTCAAAATCTTCCTCTCTTCCTACGAGCTCCATCTGTACACTGCAGGTAATCATCCTCGTCGCCATTGTAGTGTCTTAACACTTAGTACTTATTTATATAATAAGAAAGACTCTGAATACAAGCAATTGAACTGGAGGTTCACATTTACTCAAACGAGTTAGTACCAGAATATCATAGAACAACACTGAGCATGACCAAGGGTCATCAGTAATTAAAAGGGGACATCAATAATTAACAGAACATAACAGATTCCTCACAACAACAACAACAAATTTGGGCACAGGCAGGTGACTGTTCATTCTCTAAGGAAGTGAGCCGCATAGATGGGAAGGAGAACTGGAGATAAACTTTGTTAGCTTGCTATTATTATTACTACTTCAATATTTTGACTCAAACTACCCTGACAGATAACGTTAAGCTAACTAACTAATGTGATGAACTACCCAGTCTACTGTTGCTAGCAGTGCTGCTTCATCAGCAACCTAGCACATTTTATGAGCAGAGTTTTGACAGTACATTTATTGATTAGCTATCTGGACACTGAATCCAACTGCTGGAGCTCTGTTCACCACCGGACAAAGTATCACTAACGAACCAATTAATGTCTAATCAAGTACTGTCCAAATATGCCTAACATTACTTATAAAGATAGCTAGCTAACTAGCTAACTAGCTTCCATGGGGCGTAAATCAACCTGTTGTGGTTCTGGATGGCTAGATTTCTAGCAAGAATGACACTGCCGTGTGGGGAATCATAATTGGCTTATTTCAGCACGTCGTCATGTTATTTGATACCATGTCTTGTTTTGAGGTGTTTTGTCTGGTTTCATGTCAATGCAAATATGGCTAAAATTCGCTAGCTAGCTAACCAACAATTGTAACGATCTATTTGAAACTTCAAGTGGTCATTGTGCAAATGTATTTGTTTTCAATTAACATTGGAGACGAAATATAGCTTACATGTTAACAATCTGTTTTGCCCCGTGGTTGAACACATGTCGATTTTGTTGCTATAGCCACAGAGAGAGAGAGAACACAGGTATTGTGGTTAGTAAAGGGTAAGAGAGTTGAATGTTAATCAGGTTTAAGATTGAAGGAACAGACATTTTCCCAGATTTGACCTTTAGTTCAATTTGTGGGGCTGAAGTTAGCCTAGTGCTTAGAACGTTGGGCCAGTAACCAAAGGGTTGCTCGATCAAAGTGTGTGTGTGTTCAGAATACTCCATATTGCTACGGCACTATGATACTATGCCGTCTCTGTAATAATATAGGAGATCCAGGAAAGCAAAACTTCAGACAGCAAGGAAGAGAGGGGAGCAGACAGGACAGAGTGAGAACACAGAGAGAGGGGAGGCCCACACAAGACAAACATGGCAGATTCCTCTCAAGATAGAGGAAGTAGTCCTGGCTCAAAATTACCTCTCAAAAAAAGAAAGATGCCACTTCTGACATGTCCTGTGTGTATAATTTGTTAGACCCTGATAGTTCCCATCACTGAAGGCAATCATACAGGCTGTGCTAACCATCCCAATTAGCAGCTGTGAGAAACCTTTCAGTGAATGAATACATCTATATACCTGGTTTAAGAGCCCAATGACCCAAGATAGAATGTTGACAAAGATATACATACTAACTAGAGGTCGACCGATTATGATTTTTCAACACCGATACCGATACCGATTATTGGAGGACCAAATAAATCCGATACAGATTAATCGGCCAATTTTAAAAAATGTTATTCATTTAGTTATTTGTAATAATGACAATTAAAACAATACTGATTGAACACTTTCATTTTAACTTAATATAATACATCAATGAAATCAATTTAACCTCAAATAAGTAATGAAACATGTTCAATTTGGTTTAAATAATGCAAAAACAAAGTGTTGGAAAAGAAAGTAAAAGTGCAATATGTGCTATGTAAAAAAGCTCAAGTTTAAGTTCCTTGCTCAGAACATGAGAACATATGAAAGCTGGTGGTTCCTTTTAACATGAGTCTTCAATATTCCCAGGTAAGAAGTTTTAGGTTGAGGTTATTATAGCAATTATAGGACTATTTCTCTCTATACCATTTGTATTTCATATACCTTTGACTATTGGATGTTCTTATAGGCACTTTAGTATTGCCAGTGTAACAGTATAGCTTCCGTCCCTCTCCTCGGCCCTACCTGGGCTCGAACCAGGAACACATCAACAACAGCCACCCTCGAAGCATCGTTACCCATCGCTGCACAAAAGCCGTGGCCCTTGCGGAGCAAGGGGAACAACTACTCCAAGTCTCAGAGCGAGTGACGTTTGAAACGCTATTAGCGCGAACCCCGCTAACTAGCTAGCCATTTCACATCGGTTACACCAGCCTGATCTCGGGAGTGTATAGGCTTGAAGTCATAAACAGCTCAATGCTTGAAGCACAGCAAAGAGCTGCTGGCAAACTTATGAAAGTGCTGTTTGAATGAATGCTTGCGAGCATGCTGCTGCCTACCACCTCTCAGTCAGACTGCTCTATCAAATATCAAATCATAGACTTAATTATAACATAATAACACACAGAAATACGAGCCTTAGGTCATTAATATGGTCAAATCCGGAAACTATAATTTTGAAAATAAAATGTTTATTATTTCAGTGAAATACGGAACAGTTACGTATTTTATCTAATGGGTGGCATCCTAGTACATTTAACCATGTTTGAACTTTTAGAAAAAGTTATGTTGAAGCGATGAAATACAATGAAAATAACATTCCTTAAATGTGTTAAGAATGCTCCAAAACCAAGCAACTATCCTGCATCATTCCCAGAAAAGTTGTGGGAAGGTTGCATGCAAAGTATCCATGGTACAAGCACGCTCTCACCTGACTCTAAGAAACATATGGTTCTCAGAACGTTATGCGCTAACTGGGTATTATCCATGACATTCTCATCTATGTTAAAATGGGATTTAAAAACTCGCAGCAACACAAAGCAAAGCCCATAATGATAGACATATTTGATTAAATGAGGATTGACAGCAATCATACTGTACCTTTACATTAATTAAAGATTTGTGTCTTAAATTCCAATCCATCTCTATGTAAGCATACTGTAGTCAGTCAATGTCAGTGCCATTTCCATGTCTCATATCCAATATGATATTAATATACATATGAAGTGGGTCCCTTAAGTATTCAATGGAAGTACCTTTGTCTGGATTGCCCTCAAGTTGTCATAGAAGATGTAGGTCCTCAGCTGGTCACGGGCTCCCCTCTGACCAATAAATAATAGTAGGAAGGGCCGCTAAATCATTAAGATGACAACAGTGCTCCGTCCAGAATGCTCGCCTCTCACACAACAGAGATAATAGATCAATGAGGAAGACATCATAGCACAGCACAGGTGTTCTTCACTGGAGATGAGGCCTCAGTCTGGCTGCTAGCTCATTGAGGGAGCACCAACTCTGCTGTGGAAAGATGCCTGAATTTTAGAGGACTTCTTAACCATACACCCGGGTGAGAAAAAATAGCAATTTAGATTTTCAAAATGGTCATGTAAAACACATTTGTTTTATAAAAATGAATGAGTTTCTAACCACAACTGTTATTTAAGTCATTACAGTACGAGAGGATGGAAGGGTCGCTCCATTGTCCTCTTTTACCTCAGACCCGAGTGTTAATATCATGGGGGAGAGGGAGGGCTTTCTGCCAGTCTGATCCTATTCAGGAAATTACCCAAATACTGTATGTGCCAAGGTCATCCCATGGCTCACTTCATTGAAAGATTAGCCTGGATGGGGGTGAGGGTGGTGGCAGGAGGGCGGGGTGGGTGTAGTTTAAGCAAAACCCTCAAGAACATTATGATTTATTTAAGTGAGGAGAGAGAAATATGAATAATGTATCGGCTATAAGGAACATGAATCTCTTTTGTACTAATTGTCAGGAAGGCTTGCATCCAGTGTCTAAGGGTAGAGGGGCTGCAGGACCCACAGATCACAGTGGTACGGCTCAAAGCCGACTGTCCTACAGCCATGGCCATCGACTTGCAAATGAGCTCAAAAAGCCTAATTAATGGACGGCTAATGAAAGAAGCAGCATTTTGGTGCTGCTGACTCCCGCCCGATGAAGAAATAATCTGGTACCCCTCCTTCCTCTCTCTCTTCCTCTCTCTCAGCCGAGATGGCCCGTGCCATTGAAGTTGATTGCGGAACGCATCAATATGTGAACAAAGTTTGGAGGAGAGCGAAGGGGAAAAATTTGCATTCATTTGAAGAACAGGCCTGTTATTTATTCTGTAGCTTTTGGCACATTTCGGGTTTTCCGCTCCCAGGAGAAGAGATGGTGCACAATATTTAAGATGTGTGACGGGCGATAATGGCAACTTTTTCAATTCCCTCTCTCACTCTCCCTGTCTCTGTTGTTTGTACTGTATATAGATATGTTGAGGAGGGTAGGGCAGCAGTGAACTGGGAACTCTCTTTCTCTTTCTTTCTCTCTGTCTCCATCTCTCTGGTTAGAGGGTGAAGCGTACGTGGCAGAGTGCAGTACAGATCAGAAACGCTGCCCTAGATGCTGTGCCCTGCAGTTGTGTCTCCTCTCTTTGAAGCCTCTGTGCTCCTCTAAACCCAACCCTGAGGTGCTGCCACCGTCTGCAGGGGGCCTAGTGCCCCAGCCTTAGCCACGCCACTGTTTGAAGACAAGGGGCCCTGAACCCTGCCACATCCACAGGCATACACTAAATATAGTCATACACACACAAACATACTGTACTTACATGCACATATCACTTAGTTTTTAGTTATACATCACCATCTATCTGGTTCCCCTCTCAAGCCTCAGAAACAGTGATGTGGTTATGCTTTACTGGTACCTTTTTCAAATGCACCAGGCAGTGTGATCTGAGCCCTGGTTTCTCCTTAGCCTCTCTCCTGCTGTTCTTCTCTGCTGTTTGTCCTGCCCCCGGGTACTGTGGTTATCCTGCCCTCTCTTGCTTCTAAGTCCATCTGAAGACACCCCCAACCTTGCTCCTCCGCCCTCCTCCTCCTCCTTCAGGGAGCAGGGCTGAGATGGATGACTGGGTATAGCTGAGACCCCCAGATGGCCTGATTTATGGAGGCCTATTTCCTCCCAGGCAGAGTGGAGGCCCCTGGGGGGCCGCCTGGGGATCGCTGGGGGATGCCCACCGTCTCAGACCTGATGGCCCCCAGCTCCCGCTCTGCCGTGATGCCAAGTACCAAACGGCCACTCCAGAACGCTCACCATCCGTCATGTGGGCAGCCAGGGATCTCCCTTAAAGTGAGGAAGAACAGAGAGCAGGAAAAATGAGAGCTGCTCCCTACCTTCCCTTCCCTGGCTCTATACCACAGACATTGATCTCCACTGCAACAATTCATTATATCAGTTCAGCTATAGTCTATTGTCAGGGGGAAGTTAGGAGATACCTCCCTGCTTTTGTTCGAGAGCACCATACAATCACTATAAATATATCACCATCACATGTGAGACCCCATCATAGTACTGAGAAGGTACTCGGGAAGGTGGTAAATTACCTTTTAATGACGTCAGACAAAGGCTCTGCATCTGTCCTCGTGCACCTAGACCTTAGTGCCGCTTTCAACACCATCGATCACCACATTCTTTTGGTGAGATTTGAAACCCTAATTGGTCTACATGGAGTTCTTGCCTGGTTTAGACCTTATCTGTTGGAAAGATATCATCTCGTCTTTGTGGATGGTTTGTCCCCTGACAAATCAATGGTAAGTTTTGGTGTTCCTCAAGATTCCGTTCTAGGATCACTATTGTTGTCATATTCTACTGCTTGGTGATGTCATTCAGAAACACAATGTCAACTTTCCCTGCTATGCAGACAACACAGCTGTATTTCACTGAAACATGGTGAAGCCCCAACATTGCCTACCCTGGAAGCACGTGTTTCAGAGATAAGAAAGTGGATGGTAGCAAATGTTTTACTTTTTAAACTCAGACAAAACAGAGATGCTAGTTCTAGGTCCTAAGAAACAAAGGGATCTGCTGTTGGATCTGACAATGAATCTCAATGGTTGTACAGTTGTAAATTACTTTGGACCCTACTCTCTCTTTTGACGAACATTTAAAACATATTTAAAGAGTAGCTTTGTTCTATCTTCGTAACATTACAAAAATCTGAAACTTTTTGTCTAAAAAGGATGTCGAAAAGCTAATCCATGCTTTTGTCACTTCTAGATTAAACTACTGCAATGATCTACTCTCTGGCTACCCAAATAAGGCACTAAATAAACTTCAGCTAGTGCTAAATACAGCTGATAGAATCTTGGACTAGAACCCTCGAAAAGTATTATATTACTCTAGTGCTAACCTCTCTACCATGGCTTCCTGTTAAGGCTAGGTCTGATTTCAACGTTTTACTGTTAACCTACAAAGCATTATATGGACTTGCTCCTACCAATCTCTCCAATTTGGTCCTGCTGTACATGCCTACACACATGCTACGGTCACAAAATGCAGGCCTCCTTATTTTTCCTGGAATGTCAAAGCAAACAGCTGGAGGCAGGGCTTTCTTGTAAAGGGCAACATTTTTATGAAATGGTCTGCCGATCCATGTGAGAGACGTAGCCTCGGTCTCATCCTTCAAATCTTAACTGAAGACTAATCTCTTCAGTAGGTACTGTGATTGAGTGTAGTTTGGCCCAGGGGTGCGAAGGTGTTCGGCAAGGCACTGGTGTGAAGAATCACCCTTACTGTCTCTCCCTGGCCGGCTCCCCTCTCTCCACTGTGATTCTCTGCCTCTGACCCTATTACGGGGGCTGAGTCACTGGCTTGCTCATGCTCTCCCATACCGTCCCTAAGAGGGGTGCATCACGTCATGTCAGGCTTTTTCTGCTATACTCGACTTGAGTGGGTTGAGTCACTGACATAATCTTCCTGTCCGGTTTTGCGCCCCCTAGGGCTCATGCGGAGGGGGAAATCTTTGTGGGCTGTACTTGGCCTTGTCTCAAAGTAGGAAATTAGTGGTCTGTTGATATCCTTTTGGTGGTGTGGGGGCTGTGCTTTGGGAGAGTGGGTGGGGTTATATCCTGCCTGGTTGGCCTTTCTCAGTCCCAGTATCTATACTGCAATAGTCTGTGTGTCGGGGGGATAGGGTCAGTCTGTCATCTCTGGTATAATTCACCTGTCTTATCTGGTGTCCTGTGTGATCTTAGTTATGCTCTCTCTCTCTCTCTCTCTCTCTCTCTCTCTCTCTCTCTCTCTCTCTCTCTCTCTCTCTCTCTCTCTCTCTCTCTCTCTCTCTCTCTCTCTCTCTCTCTCTCTCTCTCTCTCTCTCTCTCTCTCTCTCTCTCTCTCTCTCTCACTACCGCACCTGCTTTCTCAAACACTGAATGCTTGGCTATGAAAAGCCAACTGACATTTACTCCTGAGGTGCTGACCTGTTGCACCCTCTATAACCACTGTAATTATTATTTGACCCTGCTAGCCATCTATGCACGTTTAAACATCTTGAAGAACGGTCTGACCTTAATGGCCAATAACTCTAATAAGATAACTGGCCACCCCTCTGAGCCTGGTTCCTCTCTAGGTTTCTTCCTAGGTTCCTGCCTTTCTCTGGAGTTTTTCCTAGCCACCATGCTTTTACATCTGCATTGCTTGAGTTTTGGGATTTTAGGCTGGGTTTATGTGTAAGCACTTTGTGACAACTGCTGAAGTAAAAAGCGCTTTATAAATGAACGTGATTGATGTGATGATCACATGTACACGAACCTACAACTGTAGAAAACTTTGGGATGTTGTATTTTCAGGAGAAAATACAGCGGTAATCTAATTAAGTGATAATACCCGATAAACTGGTGTTTGGAGGATATATTGACACGGGTGTTCGTTTTGTATTAACCTAGCAGTCTGTCTCTCCGACTTTTCCAAAATCGTTTCAATATTCAAATTCTATCTCCAGCTGTCCCACAGTAATGAATGTGTAGGGGTCGAGAGTCGAGACAAACCGTACCAATATATCCTCCAAACACCGGCTTCGAGGACATTATCCCTTTTATACAATGGGTTACCAGCATATTCAAATAATGATTAACATTTATTCATACTATTTCATCCTTCCACAAGATATAGTCCCGACACAAATCTAGGGTTGCTACCCAAGCTGGCTGGTCATTCGTTCTATTGGTTCGGTTGCCAGAGACGCGACCCAGTCGTTCAGTCTTTCTGTTCTGTATCTATAGACCCAGTCGTTCGTTCTAAATGGTTGCTTGCTAGTTAGCAGACAACGGATAACTTACAGTCACGTCAAACATAAAAAAGAATAACAACAGTAGCTGCATTTGCAGAAAGGTTTATACAAATCTCCGTTGTTGAAAACTAGATGTTAGTCTAAAAGAAATTTGAGATAATGCCTAGATGTTTTTATAGTGAGATCAAGTAAATAGGCATTTTAACATCATAGAGTTAGCTGGTGGTAACTTGTGGAATGGACACTGACTGGAATAAGCTTTTAACCAATCAGCATTCAGGATTAGACCCACTCGTTGTATGTAAGCAAAATAAAGACTATTGTAATATTGTCTGGCACTGTAATATTGTTTTGCATCTAAATGTAAATGGTATAGTCCTGTGATGGTATTTAAATGGTACACAGACTGTATTCTAATATTGCATGATAGGTTTTGTGTTCCGTTGAATTTGAGCCAGGATAGAGGATGTCTTAGTCTTATGGATGGTGGATAACACCATGCTTACACACATACACACATACACACACTGAACATATACAAAAATAACTAGGTATTTCATCTCGTAAACACTCTTTTGTGCACCAAGGAAATGTGCATATTATCTTCTTTTATTACCTGTAACTGACTTCTGTCGCTACATTTTTTAAAAGTTTTTTTAAACACTTTATTTCACCTTTATTTAACCAGGTAGGCCAGTTGAGAACAACTTCTCATTTATAACTGCAACATGGCCAAGATAAAGCAAAGCAGTGCTACACAAACAACACAGTCTGATATCCTAGGAGATCATTTCCAGGATTAGTTTAAGAGCAAAGCTGAGGCCTTCATTACTCCTTCTCAGGGATGTGGTCAATTGTAATTTAATTTGAAATTCTAATTTAATTCTTGAATTCACTCATGAAGTGGAGAATTGGTGTTGAATTCAATTAGAGTTTAGAAAATCTTAAAATTCAAATTAAATACGTTTGTCGTATTGAGGAGATCAAAGTGCAGCGTGGTGTGAATACATACTTTTAATGTTAGACGAATGAACACAAAGAACACAAAACAAACAAACAAAATAATAAGATGAACGTGACCGCTATCAATACTGTGTGCAAACATGCACATAGAAAATAACCCACGAACCACAATACAAAACAGGCTACCTAAATATGGTTCCCAATCAGAGACAACAACAAACACTGAGGGGCAGCTCTGGACTAAGGGGCAGCTCCGGACTGAGGGGCAGCTCCGAACTGAGGGGCAGCTCCGAACTGAGGGGCAGCTCCGAACTGAGGGGCAGCTCCGGACTGAGGGGCAGCTCCGGACTGAGGGGCAGCTCCGGACTGAGAGGCAGCTCTGGACTGAGAGGCAGCTCCGGACTGAGGGGCAGCTCCGGACTAAGGGGCAGCTCTGGACTAAGGGGCAGCTCCGGACTAAGGGGCAGCTCTGGACTAAGGGGCAGCTCCGGACTAAGGGCCTGCTCCGGACTGAGGGGCAGCTCCGGACTGAGGGGCAGCTCCGGACTGAGGGGCAGCTCCGGAATGAGAGGCAGCTCCGGACTGAGGGGCAGCTCCGGACTGAGGGGCAGCTCCAGACTGAGGGGCAGTTCCGGACTGAGGAGCAGCTCTGGACTGGCTGACGGCTCTGGCGGCTCCTGGTTGGCTGACGGCTCTGGTGGGTCCTGGCTGGCTGACGGCATGCATTTAGATTTACTTGCATTTAAGAGTGTTGTATGGCATTGAAGCTCGTTGTTATGTTCCATTGACTCTCAGTGGACCATTTGAGAGCGCAGATGAAAATGACAATATGGGAATGACAATATGAGAGGGAACAGTGGTGATGTTCGCCGTGTAAACGCTGTGTTTGAAAGTGTTATTTCAATTAAAAAGCAGATAAACTGCTGATTAATTCAGCACACTTCCCAATTACTGATCAAACGAGCCTCCTGGGGGAAGCAGAGTCCCAAAGATGGCAGATGCCGAGCACACACTCAGGCATATTTCATACGGCAATGAAATATTACGCTGGTCTGCGGCGTTGTGGTACCACTGGGTGTCTGTGTTGTTGTGGCACTATGTAAATGTGTCTGTTACTCCAGCGAGACTGATATCTGGGACACATTTGGGGACACTTTGGGGAGCATGATGCAATATGATGACAAACCTAGACAACTGATAGAAAATTAGAGACTGGATTTATCCTCCATATCACAGCACCCATGAGTGCTACTTGTAGAGTCAAAGTAGGGGACATTTTTAGTTTGTTTTTGTGTGTTAAAAATACTTTTTTTGTCTATTTTTGGAAAACTACGGCTAAATGATGGGTTCCCAAACATTTTCACTTGGCCCCCCCCTTCCAGCATTGGGGAACATCCAACTGCGTGCGCACACACTACATCTATTTCTATGGGCACAAGCACTGTTCATGACACAAACTGTTCACACCCCTTTTGTTAAATTTCAAATAAATCAAATAAATTTGATTTAATTTCATTTGTTGGTGGAGAGAATTTTGCAGGTTTAAAACTTATTTCCTGCAATTTTACACACCACGTAAACAACGTGTAAGATCACTCATGTCACGTAATGTTAGCTAATGAGCCAGCCAGCTAATGTTAGCTAGTTAAACAACAATGAACATAGTGCCAAATCATGTCGTTACTACCCTGCATGAATCTGCTGGGAGCTAACTAACCAGGTTTGTATGTTAGTTAGATAACATTAGGTTCTAACTAGCAAAGCAAAAGTTTCTGGGATACGAATAATAACTAAATACATGTAACATTAGCTAGGGAGCCAGCCAGCTAACGATAGCTAGCTAGTTATCTAACAGCACACTTTAGCTTGAAATGAAACCACTTTCTATCAGAATTAGAAACGTGTAATATCTGAAAATGTAGCTAGTTAACACTAGACTATATTACGTACATCATCATGCATGATAGACGCGTCTCCCTGTCACGGATGCCATGCCACGGTTGCCCTTAGTTTGAAGATGTTATCCAGAGACAGGTGTTTTCTCCATCTCTTTAGCTATCATACTCTAATTCAACTAATTTCAAAACTTGATCCTCCAGAAAGTGGAGATCAACACTTATGCAGCTCCACTACACAATAATGTTTTTTAAATCTGCATTTGACAGGATTACCAACACAGACTGACTAGCTCAAATAAACAGAAGCCATCTATATGGCAGACAAATCCGAACTCCTCTCTCGGCATGTCCAGCCCATTCATTATCTCAGCCAATCATGGCTAGTGGGAAGGTTGCTGACATTTTCTGTGGCTTTACCAACAAGGCTCGTAAGTTAACAATTGTATTTGTATTTACAGATGGCATACAATTGTGTTATAAAGGCACATGAAAGTTCACATGTTGCAGAGGGCATTTCTGCCAAAAAAACGCATTTTGATTTAAAAAAATCCAATCAATTCAAATGACTCTCCTATGCCTAGTTTCCTGAAATGGGTCACATTTTGTCATTGGGTGCAATAAAAATAATGTTGTTTTGAAGCTAATTTTCTTTGCGATTCTATAAGTTTTGCATTTGTAATGTGTATTTATGTGATATTTGAGTGACAAAAAAATTACAACAATATCTATGGAGTAAAATACCCAAAATAAAAAAATGTTAGCTGACATGGGTTAGTTGATCTGGACATTTCTGACAAGTTATAAATAGTTCTCTAATGCATGCAATGACTAAGATGGCAAGAGGAACAGATGATGCACTACCCAATTTTGAAATTGTACCTTGTGCATTCTACTATTACAACTTTCAAGAGTAAGTTTAAAGCCAGACTGAGTTCCATGACAAATAAAATAAAATAAATGTTTAAAATTTTCTTTCACGATTACATTCAAACAGTTCAAACAGTCTTATTCCAATTCAATTCCAATTCCATAATTTTAAGATTTTCTAAACTCTAATTGAATTCAACACCAATTCTCCACTTCATGAGTGAATTTAAAATTAAATTACAATTGACCACAACCCTGAGAAGGAGTAATGAAGGCCTCAGCTTTGCTCTTAAACTAATCCTGGAAATGATCTCCTAGGATATCAGAACAACACCACATTGTCCCAGCCTTCCCTTTTCTCTCTCACCCGAGAGATGTGTCAATAAAGTGGGAGAGAAACAAAGTGATTTAACTGCTCTCTGGACAGGACTTTGGTTGGTCCAGTAAGATGCTCCTCTCTCTCTCTGTGCCGCCTCTCAAACAAGGCTGCAGCACTTTGTAACCACCACTTTGTGTCCCAAAAGGCTTCGGCCCAATAGCACTGAAATTCAACGTGACCATAACACATAAATCATATTTTAAGCACTGGGAAGAGCAGGTGGAGGCATAAAAAGTGTCGACACTGCTTTCTCAATGATGTAAATAATTTATCAAACCCTCACACAGAGCGCTGTTTATTCTGTCCCACTCAGTGTGTAATCCTCAGACGCCGTTTTAGAGAGCCTGTCAGACAGACACACACACACACATACACACACACACACACATACACACACACGCAAACAAGCAAACATAGCCGGTGTATTAGAGGCGGCCCTGTCTGTCACCATAATGAATCCCAGTGTGATCTTTCTAACGGCTGTGGTCATCACTCTCTGAGCAACACGCACGCACACACATACATACACACACACACATCCTGCTTACTGTCTGCTCATTCATCATGCGACCCCTCGTGGAGTTGCCTGTGGGAGTCAGGGGACGAGTGTGAGATGGAGGGATTGGAGAGAGGAGGGCTGGAGGGGGGTGAGCCTGAAAGAGAGGAGGTTTGGAGATGGGGGACATGTGTGAGCCGTGAGCAGACAGACTCTTCGTAGTGCGTGTCTGTGGAATACAGGGTGTCTATACAGTAGAGGAAAGCTAACCAAGGACTGGTTTATACTCTTTACAGATCAACTCCTCCCTCCTGTCTCTATACATCTACACTGCCCTACAGACTTCCTTGGGTTTCCATATTTGTTTATTGCACCAACCAAAACATCTAACTAACAACCAACTACATGTTTAATTTATATCTTATCCATGGTACCTGAGCACCTTCTCTGCAGCCACCAGCCAGCCGGTAGCTAGATGTTTAGTTCCCCAGGAGCGTTAAGTGCATATCTAAATAGTTGATGAGCTATAAGCTGTTGGGGAAAATGTCGCCGGCGGCGCCACATTGAACAGTGCCTATGAGAAGCCCTGTGGGACCGCTTTAAAGAGGATCCCCTGGATCCATCCCACTACCAGAGAACCTGGCATAGGAGACAATACTGGGCCCACATTGCTCCTAGCAGGCTGTTCACACACACACGCAGAAATACAGACACACATGCACACATCTCCACCCTGAAGATGATGATCAGAGGAAGCGCCCTCCTTTCATTTCATTCAACCAAAATATCTACACTGACA
The DNA here is from genome assembly GCF_021184085.1 of Oncorhynchus gorbuscha. Classification (NCBI taxonomy): domain Eukaryota; kingdom Metazoa; phylum Chordata; class Actinopteri; order Salmoniformes; family Salmonidae; genus Oncorhynchus; species Oncorhynchus gorbuscha. Next base: position 62,336,248 of record NC_060176.1, read on the forward strand.
ATTCATTGGAACACGAGACACAAGTAAGGAGCATTTAGGGGTTTTAACCATGAGATGTAACCATGTAATGTGCTTCAGATAATTAATTCGTTTCTACTGTATTTTTCAGAGTGCTTCGTCACTTGCCAAATGTCACTGCCTTCTAACTGGGCTCAGTGGCCACGCTAATGTGAAGAGTTACAGTACATGATGGTCTGGCCGTGACACTCAGAGCGACAGTACAGTTCCCAGCTGCTGTGCTGTGGCTGGTGTTGGTTGTGATTCCAGTCTGCTACAGAGAGAGAGAGAGAGAGAGAGAGAGAGAGAGAGCTGGTTCATGTCTGGAGCAGCTGACTTGTCCAGAATGTATCTCTGTTGAAGGCGTTTTGTTGTTGTTCACTCCCCGTACCCCAGGGACCATTAAGCTGAAAATAATTGGCCCCGAATTTCCCCCCTTTGATCGATCCTTTGTAGTCAGTGAGACTAGAGCCCAAGCGATACGTTTTGTTTGGGTATGATACCGATTCCAATTTTTCCAGGACAAAACTTATGGATACCGACATACTGTATCTGCCGATATACTGTTTTACAACAGGGAAATTAAAAAGCGTCATTTTCCACACTGAATTCTCATACATTGTGACAATAATGACACATCAAGAAAATGGCCGCAAGATAAGCATGAGATTCCCTTTTTTCATCCTGTTTATGGAATATCAGTTATCTGTGGAAGGATCTGATTCCAGTATATAGCTCTGTCTGAGAGACACATACACAAAACACACACCCACGAGTGTACATGGGTATACATAGTGTACTGTATATAGACTAAGTCAACAGCGCTCTGTCTTACAACAAATCAAAACAAACTGTATTTGTCACATGCGCTGAATACAACAAGTGTTCAGAACCTTACAGCGAAATGCTTACTTACAAGCCCTTAACCAACAGTGCAGCTCTCTGTCTTACAACAGCTCCCCGTTTTACAACAGCTCTCCGTCTTACAACAGCTCCCATCTTACAACAGCTCTTCTTACAACAGCTCCCCGTTTTACAACAGCTCTCCGTTTTACAACAGCTCTCCGTTTTACAACAGCTCTCTGTTTTACAACAGCTCTCTGTTTTACAACAGCTCTCCGTTTTACAACAGCTCTCTGTCTTACAACAGCTCCCGTCCTACAACAGCTCCCCGTTTTCCAACAGCTCTCCGTTTTACAACAGCTCTCTGTTTTAGAAGAGCTCTCTGTTTTACAACAGCTCTCCGTTTTACAACAGCTCTCTGTCTTACAACAGCTCTCCGTTTTACACTAGCTCTCCGTCTTACAACAGCTCTCCGTTTTACAACAGCTCTCCGTTTTACAACAGCTCCCCGTTTTACAACAGCTCCCCGTTTTACAACAGCTCCCTGTCTTACAACAGCTCCCATTTTACAACAGCTCTTTTACAATAGCTCTCCGTTTTACAACAGCTCTCCATCTTACAACAGCTCTCCGTTTTATCTTACAACAGCTCTCCGTTTTACAACAGCTCTCCATCTTACAACAGCTCTCCGTTTTACAATAGCTCTCCATCTTACAACAGCTCCCCGTCTTACAATAGCTCTCTGTTTTACAACAGCTCTCTACAACAGCTTTTTTACAACAGCTCTCCTTACAATAGCTCTCCGTCTTACAACAGCTCTCCGTCTTACAACAGCTCCCCGTTTTACAACAGCTCCGTCTTACAACAGCTCCCCGTTTTACAACAGCTCCCTGTCTTACAACAGCAGTCATTGGTTGTCAGTGGAGTTTAAATGTGGAGGTTAAATGTGAAGGTTAAATGAAGTAACTATCTTTATCTCCAAAGGTGTGTTTCTCTTTTTGGAGTTAGGACACTAACCCCAACACTCCTCTATCTAATTTATTTCAGATAACAGTCACTGTACCAGTGTCTCTCTCCTATGGCCATAATTGTAACTTACTGCAGCTGACCAGACCGCTGCTTCTGATGATCCACCAGCAGAGGGAGCCCATGCTTTTCCACAGACAGTGTGTAGAGCAATACAGTTCTTCATAAAATGCCTAGGCTTGCATGGTGAACATTCTGCTTAAATTGCCTCCCTCAATCTTCATATAGTCAGCTCTGGATTTAATTAAATCTATATCCAACTGACTCCATCATTCCAGAGGCTGCTTGAGGAATTCATATCCCCATGACTCCCGTCATCAATACTGGGTGATGAAGTCAGTCCACACCATCTCAATGAACAATTGATGGCCACTGAGGAGAACAGAACAGGGGGGTGTTATCGCTCCAATAGTCTGAATCTGGCCAGTTGTTCATCACCATGAATTTGTAATATAATGTATGTGTTATTCCGTGTCAATCCAGAACATGCCAAGGTAATTAGGGGCCTAAATTCCCTTCCTATAAAATGAAATGAATAACCTCACGTCCCTCCATTTTAAATAGGTCACAGATAATTTCATTTGTTTATCATATTTTCACCCATTAAGAGTAATCAGATAAATACTGCCTTAGGGCCCATGACAGAGTCGTTCAGCCACTGATGAACCATCACATTAATTTAAGTTAATGGGAGAAGGGGAGCGGTGGGGCGGTGGGGCGATAGAACGTAGCGAGGACACAGACCACTGCATCGGTTGAGTGAAGATGAAGGGGGTGGGTCAGATTAGTTCCTCTCATGTCCATACAGACTAGGGCACAACCAGGGGGATGTCAAAATATACAGAGAGAAACAAGGGATATTAAACAATGAATTTTATACAATATCCACTTTCTTGACTTTACAACTAGCTATAACCTTCCACCCACAGTCCATTAAATAAATCAGTAATTAATGTCACTCATTACTATCAAACCAATTAAGGAGTATCAAACCAACTCAGGAAACACCCAGAGTAGATAACTGGTAAACCACTGCTATTACAACCTTCCATCCCCAGGTCCAGAGCCAGGTATTGTTCTGAATTCCTTGGCTTGACGTGGATCACAGGAAGCAGCACACACACACAACAATCAATAGCCAAGCCTCAGAGGAAGAACATGGGGGGTAGAGACCTCATAACCAGTCTACTCTACAGGCAGCACACCTCTCTCTCTCTCTCTCTCTCTCTCTCTCTCTCTCTCTCTCTCTCTCTCTCTCTCTCTCTCTCTCTCTCTCTCTCTCTCTCTCTCTCTCTCTCTCTCTCTCTCTCTCTCTCTCTCTCTTTCTCTCTCTCTCCTACTCCTTTCTTCCCCTGACTGTGAGAGGCACTAAAGAAGAGCCCATGGTGACAGTAGAATGAACTGAGGTACATCTCTGACACAGCCTTTACGGATCTGTTACTGCTCTGAGAGAGAGACATACTGTAGCTACTGTAGTCTCCTCTAGTCTGGAAATGCTCCTGGTGTGTTTGTCATTTCCCCCCAGGCTGTGTGGATGTGTGTGTGGCTACAGGCATGGTGTCTGTGGGGTTGCAGAGAGGGTTGAGGGGTGCCTGTGACATTGGGCCAAGTGGGACAGTGTGGCTACAGCAGTCATATCATAACCCCCCTCCCCCACGTGTCTCCTGTTGACCTCTCCCCTATACTGTATAATCACCCCTGTCACACTGACACAGCCACCCCAAACAAGGATATCCCGGTGATGAGGCCTGTGTTGATGCCACTAATCAATGTGTTTTGTGATTAAAAGTCCTCTTGATCCAAACCTCTGTAAATCTTCCTATATAATCAGGATGGAAGTCTACCATCAAATCTATCAGAGCAGTATGTTTTCACTGTTATTGGAGCAGGTTTATCTTCATAATTCGAATCATTTTGAACCCCTAATTGTGGTTCAAAATATTAGACTGGAAATGGTGCTGTGTGTCTGTGCGAGACATTTTTAATGGGGAGACACCAGATAATTGCTGTGGCCTCTGACCTGTGCGCTGCGGTTACAGCTCATTATTATAATCAGGGAGTGTCAGTCAGGACGTGCACGGTTTACGGGCCAGGGTGAGAGGACACCATCGCATTCCACTCTGGAAAAGTCATACCCAGCAAACCCAGCAAACCACATTTAGTTCTTTAAAGGTTTCCCAGAATACAGCTATTCATTAGAATGAATGGTTTGGGAATGTTACTCCTTTTTCACTATAGATATGCTTCCAAAATGCACATATTGTTTTTATGCCATACCCATAATCTGCATATAGTCTCATGACCATTTTCCCCCCAATCTTTGACCCTGCTGTCTCTGTCCCTACTTTTGTCTCTGCTGACACCACTCTGCTCTTGCTTCTGGTCCATCTCCCTACACAGCCTCTCCAATCTCACTCTGGAATCCTAGTTAACAGGTGTGCTGTTATCCTCAGACCTTCTACATGGCTGACCAACACTCTGCCAAACAACCATCTGGTGACAATAATACAACACTGCTCAACATGTCAAAGCTCCTTGACATGGAGAGGAAATAGGACAAAAAAATGGCTGTTCAAACCGGCATCCATTTGGAACTGAGGTCTATTGAAGTCAATTCAGCAGGAGTCCTTCTTTCTCTTCAGTGGAAGCAATGGGAGATCTCTATTTTATCTGCTGTGGTGTAGCTAAGTAGTAAGTAACCACCTCTATTCAGAACACTTGGTTTGGGCCCAGAGTGCCAGCGGAAGTCATCAGAAACCATAATCCCCTTCTTTGATCAACCTTCCGACGCTTCCCCTGCTTGCCTGCCTGGGAGAGAGAGAAGAGAGACCCTCAGTGAGAGATGACTGTGTGTTAACGTCATTACAGAGCCGGAACAGAGCCGGAACGGGCTGATCTCAAGTCAGCAGTTGGCCATGAGAGGTAGACAAGATTGCCTGGGACACTGTGGAGCTGATCTGGGATCAGCATTCAGCTCTTTACTCGGGTAGATCTGTCAGAGCCTTGTAAAGGCTTTCATGGCACGCTAGAGGTATAGGTGAATGTCATGTGAGAGGTTTGTCCTTTTTGAGCCCTGTCCCTTCCCATAGGGGGACACTGTTCTTGTTAAACAACAGAGACAGGCCAGTGAGGGGAAAGCGTGGTTTTAACACTGTGTGGTAACCCAGGAACTTTTTTTTAAAGGTTCCCGTTAGACACAGTTCATTATTTATTAGAAGGTTTAAGAATAAAACACAAACCACAAAAAACCCAGCCTTACACAGTCCAGTTTATTTAAAAAACTACTACTCAGACCACAGTTAGACCACAAATCTAGAGCAGAAACCATCCCAACTTTCTTTCTAGGTTGGAGATAGGGAGATTTGTGGTCTAGGTGTACCACACACACACACACACACACACACACACACACACACACACACACACACACACACACACACACACACACACACACACACACACACACACACACACACACACACACACACACACACACACACACACACACACACACACACACACACACACACACACACACACACGGCACACACGGCACACACGGCACACACGGCACACACGGCACACATGCACACATGCACACACACAAATACACACACAAATTAATGCAAAGCCCTTCTTATTTGAGGCAGCATGTTGTTCTTCAGTAAGGTGAATTGGATTTCCTGTTGGGCTGTCTTGTCTTGAGGCTCTCTGTTGGCCTCTATGGAAAGTCAACTAAATAAGAGTTTAATTCTGTTAACAAAGTGCTCTGCCTCAGTGCACTGCGCCGGCCTGGCTGGCCATGCTCAATGGGGCCTGATTTATGTCCTGGCAGGCTATGGAGGTTCGGTGTGTTCTGTGTGCATTGAAGACATATCACTGCTGGGAGCTAAATAAAAAATCAATGAGAGGGAGGTTAGCTGGTTAGGGAGTGCGTCCGCTCGGCTGGAGTTTAACAATGTTTTAACTCTCCACTGACTGAGGCTGGGGGAGCCCAGATCGATTTACCTTTCCCCCCATCGCACCCTGTTCTCTTTTAATAAATCAGTTTGGTGTGTGTGTGCGTGCGTGCGTGTGCGTGCGTGCGTGTGCGTGCGTGTGCGTGCGTGCGTGTGCGTTGTGTGTGTGTGTGTATTGGGATATACTGTATTAGGAAGTTGGTTTAAATAATCGGTCAGTAACTGGAACGAATTGCAAAAATCACTGAAGCTGGAGACTTATATTTCTCTCACTAACTTTAAACATCAGCTATCTGAGCAGCTAACTGATCGCTGCAGCTGTACATAGTCCATCTGTAAATAGCCCACCCAATCTATCTACCTCATCCTATATTGTTTTTATTTACTTTTCTGCTCTTTTGCACACCAGTATCTCTACTTGCACATAATCATCTGCTCATTTATCACTCCAGTGTTAATCTACTAAATTGTAATTACTTCGCTACTATGGCCTATTTATTGCCTACTTCCTCACCATTTGCACACACTGTATATAGACTTTCTTTTTTTCTATTGTGTTATTGACTGTACGCTTGTTTATCCCATGTGTAACTCTGTGTTGTTGTTTGCGTCTCACTGCTTTGCTTTATCTTGTTCAGTTCGCAGTTGTAAATGAGAACTTGTTCTCAACTAGCCTACCTGGTTAAATAAAGGTGAAGTAAAAAATTCTACTAAAATACATATCAGAAGGATTAACAACAGCCATTCATGCCTGAAACATCAAGGATAAGATGTAAGGTAATATGAGATCTCCCTTCAGTACACTGACAGCATGGATGGGCCTCTATTGTAGGACTGACTGCAGATCTGTACAAACTCTCTAAGCACAAGCACCATTTCAATCAAGTCACTCATCTTAACCATATCTGACTGTATTTTGCTAGGTTTCCATTCAATTTGCGATAGTTTTTCATGCGAATATTCTAGAATCCACATAAAGAAAATATGCACATTTCTCAGCAGTGGTGTTTCCACCAAATGGTGATCACATAGTTCACCCAAAACGTACTTTTTCTATTAAGTTTCCATGTACCAATAAATATCAACATTTCAATATGTTTCCATCGCATTTTCAACTCTACTGTTTTGTCACAAAAACTGTTGTATTATTTAGCAAATGTTCCTACTCCAGTCTTGACACATGCACTCTAGCCAACAGCTCACAGATACAGCAGGTAGGAGACCTACATTATGAGATTATTATGGATAAGAGCTTTCACCACCCTGTGAAGTTCATCACAACTTATTTTTATTTTACTAGGCAAGTCAGTTAAGAGGAAATTCTTATTTACAATGACAGCCTAGGAACAGTGGGTTAACTGGTCTAGGAACAGTGGGTTAACTGGTCTAGGAACAGTGGGTTAACTGGTCTAGGAACAGTGGGTTAACTGGTCTAGGAACAGTGGGTTAACTGGTCTAGGAACCGTGGGTTAACTGGCCTAGGAACAGTGGGTTAACTGGTCTAGGAACAGTGGGTTAACTGGTCTAGGAACAGTGGGTTAACTGGTCTAGGTACAGTGGGTTAACTGGTCTAGGAACAGTGGGTTAACTGGTCTAGGAACAGTGGGTTAACTGGTCTAGGTACAGTGGGTTAACTGGTCTAGGAACAGTGGGTTAACTGGCCTAGGAACAGTGGGTTAACTGGTCTAGGAACAGTGGGTTAACTGGTCTAGGAACAGTGGGTTAACTGGTCTAGGAACAGTGGGTTAACTGGCCTAGGAACAGTGGGTTAACTGGTCTAGGAACAGTGGGTTAACTGGTCTAGGAACAGTGGGTTAACTGGTCTAGGAACAGTGGGTTAACTGGCCTAGGAACAGTGGGTTAACTGGTCTAGGAACAGTGGGTTAACTGGTCTAGGAACAGTGGGTTAACTGGCCTAGGAACAGTGGGTTAACTGGTCTAGGAACAGTGGGTTAACTGGTCTAGGAACAGTGGGTTAACTGGTCTAGGAACAGTGGGTTAACTGGTCTAGGAACAGTGGGTTAACTGGTCTAGGAACAGTGGGTTAACTGGTCTAGGAACAGTGGGTTAACTGGCCTAGGAACAGTGGGTTAACTGGTCTAGGAACAGTGGGTTAACTGGTCTAGGAACAGTGGGTTAACTGGCCTAGGAACAGTGGGTTAACTGGTCTAGGAACAGTGGGTTAACTGGTCTAGGAACAGTGGGTTAACTGGTCAGGGGCAGAACGAGATATTTTTTCCTTGTCAACTCAGGGGTTTGATCCAGCAACCTTTCAGTTACTGGCCCAACGCTCTAACCACTCGAATACCTGACGACCCTGTAGCCTAATAAACTGCATAAACCACACACCATATCATCGCATGACTCCACGTTTACTTCGTTATGATGGTTATTATATCAATATTTGTGCATAAAGGCCACCATTTCTTGTATAATACGTTTTACAGAGACAAAAATATCCAACCATGTCAAACAAACAAATTATCTGTCTGTATTTATAAAATTGTATTAAAACTTCCTGTTTCCATCACAGCTGTCATGATTTTCTTTATATGGTATGACTTTACTCGCGTAAAAAACTGTGGATTGGAACGTGGTTAGAGTAAGACAATAAATTGAACCCTTGCATAAATAGAGAAAAAAATATTTCAAATACTGCGTTTCATTCCTTTTCAAAACAGTCTGCTACTCTGTATCAGTGTGTCTATTTACTAAGACACTTGATTATGTGAGTACTAATTTAGTCAGGAAGCCCAGTCTTTACCAAGGAGCCTGCGAGACAAAGACAATAGTGAGACAAAGACATCCTGGATAATCTGTTGGAAATAGAAGGCTGCTATACATTTAGAAAGGTATAAATGAGTCTACACCACACACATCTACAAACTAGTATTTCCATTTCCACACAATCATATTTTTCTCCTTTTACCATGGTTATTCTGACAGGGCAAACTTCCTTCAGTCTGAACAGAGGACCTGTCACACCTGCAATCACTAGTAGACCCTGAGTGAGCTGAGCCTGAGCTGAGCCCTGAGCTGAGCCCTGAACTGAGCCCTGAGCTGAGCCCTGAGCTGAGCCCTGAGCTGAGCCCTGAGCTGAGCCCTGAGCTGAGCCCTGAACTGAGCCCTGAGCTGAGCCCTGAGCTGAGCCCTGAGCTGAGCCCTGAGCTGAGCCCTGAGCTGAGCCCTGAGCTGAGCCCTGAGCTGAGCCCTGAGCTGAGCCCTGAGCTGAGCCCTGAGCTGAGCCCTGAGCTGAGCCCTGAACTGAGCCCTGAGCTGAGCCCTGAGCTGAGCCCTGAGCTGAGCCCTGAGCTGAGCCCTGAACTGAGCCCTGAGCTGAGCCCTGAGCTGAGCCCTGAGCTGAGCCCTGAGCTGAGCCCTGAGCTGAGCCCTGAGCTGAGCCTGGGCTCTACCGTACATCACCTCACAGCAGCCACCTCACCCACCTCTCTTCTTCCTGCACTGTTAGCACACATAAAGCAGTGAATGGAACAAGAAGGACACTGGAACAGGTGGGAAGGGACTCGCAGTGGATTTGCATAGTCCTGTGATCCTAATATATACAGGTTTCCAACCTTCGGGGTCGGAGTTCAGTGTGGTTGCTAGAGGAATGTGGTGGCTCTAGCCATCACTAGCTCGTTAGAGAGTTGCGGAGTAAGACAACTGTTTTCATCACACTGTGACCAGGTATTTAAACCACACTGAAGAGTAATGAGATCTCTGCATACAGGGGCACGTAGGCAGGCACACACATAAGCAAGCAAGTACACACGCACACGCAGACTCACACACGCCCCCACGTAGCAGACACACGGCATGGCACACAAAACAACACAACATCATACACACAGATAAACAAAGATAACACTCTCGTTCTATTTTTGACAGACTAAAAATGTTGTTGCCTGTTTTGAGAAAGCATCCCCATCTGCCCTAAACTCCAAAACTGAATCCCAGGAATAAAGAGTGTATACTGTGAGCCACTCTATGGCTTCAACAGCATCAATTAGCTGCTTTTGTGCAGCTGAGCATTTCCTCTGGTGGGCTGAGGTAAATAAAGAGATGGAAATGAGGCCTAGCAGTCTAATCTGGCCAGGGTGCAGGTCTGAGAGTAATCCCTCCAGAGCTGCTCTGGCCTGGGGCATGCAGAGGGGTAATCCAGCCCCTCAGGACCGCATCCACCAGCCCGCACACACACACACACACACACACACACACACACACACACACACACACACACACACACACACACACACACACACACACACACACACACACACACACACACACACACACACACACACACACACACACACACACACACACACACACACACACACAGTCTTCACACACACAAACACACACAAACACTCACACAAACACACATATAAACACACACACACTGGCATTAGTCCATGAACACGCTTGGGTTGCTAACAATACATACAGTTAGTTGAGGTGTACAGTTGGCATTGACTTAGCATTGACTAATGTGATGATCTTAGCATTTCATACGTTATCTGTTGCATACACACAACACTATTCTGACCCATTTCCTCCCCTCCATGCGTCACTCATTAACATAACCCGCCATAATAACATACTAGTCTTTTAACAATATTAAGTTTAATTTACTATGCCCATTCTCAGGCTTTGAAGACAGTCAGACACACACAGAGGGCAGGCAGGAGACCAATGGGAGGAAGAAGATAGTGAGTATAGAGGGATAAAGGGGCAAGTTTACCTTAATGCATGACCAGGCGAGAGGGCAGACAATCCAAGGCAATCTGTAAACAAAATATGTCCATATGATCCTCTCAGGAATGAGATGCAGTCTGCCTTTTAAAATCCCGGAGAGAGTGCAGAGAGAGCATAACAACAGTTTGATAAGACTCAAAAACAGTCAATCCCCACCTCTTATTGACTTCTGCGCAACAACCAAAATACTGCTTTACTTCAAAAGAATAATTCATTCCTGTGTTAAATGTAAGGGGATCCACTCCACCATTTCAAAGGCCAATTAGCTCCGGCTGCCTAATGAGGCTTGACAGCATATGAACACTCCACATAATTAACACTAACGCCATTAATGAACTACTGACACCCAGGTTTAGGTACAGTTCAAATACAAACCCATACTGTAACACTGATTATAACCCATACTGTGTCCCATACTGTAACCCTGATTATAACCCATACTGTGTCCCATACTGTAACCCTGATTATAACCCATACTGTGTCCCATACTGTAACCCTGATTATAACCCATACTGTGTCCCATACTGTAACCCTGATTATAACCCATACTGTGTCCCATACTGTAACCCTGATTATAACCCATACTGTGTCCCATACTGTAACCCTGATTATAACCCATACTGTGTCCCATACTGTAACCCTGATTATAACCCATACTGTGTCCCATACTGTAACCCTGATTATAACCCATACTGTGTCCCATACTGTAACCCTGATTATAACCCATACTGTGTCCCATACTGTAACCCTGATTATAACCCATACTGTGTCCCATACTGTAACCCTGATTATAACCCATACTGTGTCCCATAATGTAACCCTGATTATAACCCATACTGTGTCCCATACTGTAACCCTGATTATAACCCATACTGTGTCCCATACTGTAACCCTGATTATAACCCATACTGTGTCCCATACTGTAACCCTGATTATAACCCATACTGTGTCCCATACTGTAACCCTGATTATAACCCATACTGTGTCCCATACTGTAACCCTGATTATAACCCATACTGTGTCCCATACTGTAACCCTGATTATAACCCATACTGTGTCCCATACTGTAACCCTGATTATAACCCATACTGTGTCCCATACTGTAACCCTGATTATAACCCATACTGTGTCCCATACTGTAACCCTGATTATAACCCATACTGTGTCCCATAATGTAACCCTGATTATAACCCATACTGTGTCCCATAATGTAACCCTGATTATAACCCATACTGTGTCCCATAATGTAACCCTGATTATAACCCACACTGTGTCCCTGATATAACCCACACTGTAACCCTGATTATAACCCACACTGTAACCCTGATTATAACCCACACTGTAACCCTGATTATAACCCATACTGTGTCCCATACTGTAACCCTGATTATAACCCATACTGTGTCCCATACTGTAACCCTGATTATAACCCATACTGTGTCCCATACTGTATCCCTGATTATAACCCATACTGTGTCCCATACTGTAACCCTGATTATAACCCATACTGTGTCCCATACTGTAACCCTGATTATAACCCATACTGTGTCCCATAATGTAACCCTGATTATAACCCATACTGTGTCCCATAATGTAACCCTGATTATAACCCATACTGTGTCCCATAATGTAACCCTGATTATAACCCACACTGTGTCCCATAATGTAACCCTGATTATAACCCATACTGTGTCCCATAATGTAACCCTGATTATAACCCATACTGTGTCCCATAATGTAACCCTGATTATAACCCACACTGTAACCCTGATTATAACCCATACTGTGTCCCATACTGTAACCCTGATTATAACCCATACTGTGTCCCATACTGTAACCCTGATTATAACCCATACTGTGTCCCATAATGTAACCCTGATTATAACACATACTGTGTCCCATACTGTAACCCTGATTATAACCCATACTGTGTCCCATAATGTAACCCTGATTATAACCCATACTGTGTCCCATACTGTAACCCTGATTATAACCCACACTGTAACCCTGATTATAACCCATACTGTGTCCCATACTGTAACCCTGATTATAACCCATACTGTGTCCCATACTGTAACCCTGATTATAACCCATACTGTGTCCCATAATGTAAACCTGATTATAACCCATACTGTGTCCCATACTGTAACCCTGATTATAACCCATACTGTGTCCCATACTGTAACCCTGATTATAACCCATACTGTGTCCCATAATGTAACCCTGATTATAACCCTGATTATAACCCATACTGTGTCCCATAATGTAACCCTGTTAACCCATGATTATAACCCATACTGTGTCCCATACTGTAACCCTGATTATAACCCATACTGTGTCCCATACTGTAACCCTGATTATAACCCATACTGTGTCCCATACTGTAACCCTGATTATAACCCATACTGTGTCCCATACTGTAACCCTGATTATAACCCATACTGTGTCCCATAATGTAACCCTGATTATAACCCATACTGTGTCCCATACTGTAACCCTGATTATAACCCATACTGTGTCCCATACTGTAACCCTGACTATAACCCATACTGTGTCCCATACTGTAACCCTGATTATAACCCATGACTATAACCCAACTGATTATAACCCAGTACTGTGTCCCATACTGTAACCCTGATTATAACCCATACTGTGTCCCATAATGTAACCCTGATTATAACCCATACTGTGTCCCATACTGTAACCCTGATTATAACCCATCCCACTGTAACCCTGACTATAACCCATACTGTGTCCCATTCTGTAACCCTGATTATAACCCATACTGTGTCCCATTCTGTAACCCTGATTATAACCCATACTGTGTCCCATACTGTAACCCTGATTATAACCCATACTGTGTCCCATACTGTAACCCTGATTATAACCCATATAACCCTGACTATAACCCTGATTATAACCCATACTGTGTCCCATACTGTAACCCTGATTATAACCCTGACTATAACCCTGACTATAACCCATACTGTGTCCCATAATGTCCCTACTATAACCCTGATTATAACCCATACTGTGTCCCATACTGTAACCCTGATTATAACCCATACTGTGTCTCATTCTATAACCCCTGATTATAACCCATACTGTGTCCCATACTGTAACCCTGACTATAACCCTGACTATAATAACCCATACTGTGTCCCATACTGTAACCCTGATTATAACCCATACTGTGTCCCATAACCCTGATTATAACCCATACTGTGTCCCATACTGTAACCCTGATTATAACTATAACCCTGTCCCATATGTAACCCTGATTATAACCCATACTGTGTCCCATACTGTAATCCTGATTATAACCCTGACTATAACCCATACTGTGTCCCATACTGTAACCCTGATTATAACCCTGACTATAACCCTGACTATAACCCACACTGTATAACCCATACTGTGTCCCATAATGTAATCCTGACTATAACCCTGATTATAACCCATACTGTGTCCCATACTGTAACCCTGATTATAACCCATACTGTGTCCCATAATGTAACCCTGATTATAACCCATACTGTGTCCCATAATGTAACCCTGATTATAACCCATACTGTGTCCCATACTGTAACCCTGATTATAACCCATACTGTGTCCCATAATGTAACCCTGATTATAACCCATACTGTGTCCCATAATGTAACCCTGATTATAACCCATACTGTGACCCATAATGTAACCCTGATTTATAACCCATACTGTGTCCCATAATGTAACCCTGATTATAACCCATACTGTGTCCCATAATGTAACCCTGATTATAACCCACACTGTAACCCTGATTATAACCCACACTGTAACCCTGATTATAACCCATACTGTGTCCCATACTGTAACCCTGATTATAACCCATACTGTGTCCCATACTGTAACCCTGATTATAACCCATACTGTGTCCCATAATGTAACCCTGATTATAACCCATACTGTGTCCCATACTGTAACCCTGATTATAACCCATACTGTGTCCCATAATGTAACCCTGATTATAACCCATACAGTGTCCCATACTGTAACCCTGATTATAACCCACACTGTAACCCTGATTATAACCCATATGGTGTTCCATACTGTAACCCTGATTATAACCCATACTGTGTCCCATACTGTAACCCTGATTATAACCCATACTGTGTCCCATACTGTAACCCTGATTATAACCCATACTGTGTCCCATACTGTAACCCTGATTATAACCCATACTGTGTCCCATACTGTAACCCTGATTATAACCCATACTGTGTCCCATAATGTAACCCTGATTATAACCCATACTGTGTCCCATACTGTAACCCTGATTATAACCCATACTGTGTCCCATAATGTAACCCTGATTATAACCCATACTGTGTCCCATAATGTAACCCTGATTATAACCCACACTGTAACCCTGATTATAACCCACACTGTAACCCTGATTATAACCCATACTGTGTCCCATACTGTAACCCTGATTATAACCCATACTGTGTCCCATACTGTAACCCTGATTATAACCCATACTGTGTCCCATACTGTATCCCTGATTATAACCCATACTGTGTCCCATACTGTAACCCTGATTATAACCCATACTGTGTCCCATACTGTAACCCTGATTATAACCCATACTGTGTCCCATAATGTAACCCTGATTATAACCCATACTGTGTCCCATAATGTAACCCTGATTATAACCCATACTGTGTCCCATAATGTAACCCTGATTATAACCCACACTGTGTCCCATAATGTAACCCTGATTATAACCCATACTGTGTCCCATAATGTAACCCTGATTATAACCCATACTGTGTCCCATAATGTAACCCTGATTATAACCCACACTGTAACCCTGATTATAACCCACACTGTAACCCTGATTATAACCCATACTGTGTCCCATACTGTAACCCTGATTATAACCCATACTGTGTCCCATACTGTCTCAGGTCCACCTGTACTGTGTGGTTGTAACCCTGATTGCCTAACCCTGATTATAACCCATACTGTGTCCCATAATGTAACCCTGATTATAACCTATACTGTGTCCCATACTGTAACCCTGATTATAACCCATACTGTGTCCCATAATGTAACCCTGATTATAACCCATACAGTGTCCCATACTGTAACCCTGATTATAACCCACACTGTAACCCTGATTATAACCCATATGGTGTTCCATACTGTAACCCTGATTATAACCCATACTGTGTCCCATACTCTAACCCTGATTATAACCCATACTGTGTCCCATAATGTAAACCTGATTATAACCCATACTGTGTCCCATACTGTAACCCTGATTATAACCCATACTGTGTCCCATACTGTAACCCTGATTATAACCAATACTGTGTCCCATACTGTAACCCTGATTATAACCCATACTGTGTCCCATACTGTAACCCTGATTATAACCCATACGGTGTCCCATACTGTAACCCTGATTATAACCTATACTGTGTTCCATACTGTAACCCTGATTATAACCCATACTGTGTCCCATGCTGTAACCCTGATTATAACCCATACTGTGTCCCATACTGTAACCCTGACTATAACCCATACTGTGTCCCATACTGTAACCCTGATTATAACCCATACGGTGTCCCATACTGTAACCCTGATTATAACCCATACTGTGTCCCATACTGTAACCCTGATTATAACCCATACTGTGTTCCATACTGTAACCCTGATTATAACCCATACTGTGTCCCATAATGTAACCCTGATTATAACCCATACTGTAACACTGACTATAACCCATACTGTAACCCATACTGTGTCCCATACTGTAACCCTGACTATAACCCATACTGTGTCTCATTCTGTAACCCTGACTATAACCCATACTGTGTCTCATTCTATAACCCTAACTATAACCCATACTGTGTCCCATACTGTAACACTGACTATAACCCTGACTATAACCCTGACTATAACCCATACTGTGTCCCATACTGTAACCCTGACTATAACCCAGACTATAACCCTGACTATAACTCATACTGTGTCCCATACTGTAACCCTTACTATAACCCTGACTATAACCGTGACTATAACCCATACTGTGTCCAATACTGTAATCCTGACTATAACCCTGACTATAACCCATACTGTGTCCCATACTGTAACCCTGACTATAACCCTGACTATAACCCTGACTATAACCCATACTGTGTCCCATAATGTAATCCTGACTATAACCCTGACTATAACCCATACTGTGTCTCATTCTGTAACCCTGACTATAACCCATACTGTGTCTCATTCTATAACCCTAACTATAACCCATACTGTGTCCCATACTGTAACCCTGACTATAACCCTGACTATAACCCATACTGTGTCCCATACTGTAACCCTGACTATAACCCGTACTATAACCCTGACTATAACCCATACTGTGTCCCATACTGTAACCCTTACTATAACCCTGACTATAACCGTGACTATAACCCATACTCTGTCCAATACTGTAATCCTGACTATAACCCTGACTATAACCCATACTGTGTCCCATACTGTAACCCTGACTATAACCCTGACTATAACCCTGACTATAACCCATACTGTGTCCCATTCTGTAACCCTGACTACAACCCATACTGTGTCCCATAATGTAACCCTGATTATAACCCATACTGTGTCCCATAATGTACCCCTGATTATAACCCATACTGTGTCCCATAATGTAACCCTGATTATAACCCATACTGTGTCCCATAATGTACCCCTGATTATAACCCATACTGTGTCCCATACTGTAACCCTGATTATAACACATACAGTGTCCCATAATGTAACCCTGATTATAACCCATACTGTGTCGCATATTGTAACCCTGATTATACCCCATACTGTGACCCATAATGTAACCCTGATTTATAACCCATACTGTGTCCCATAATGTAACCCTGATTATAACCCATACGGTGTCCCATACTGTAACTCTGATTATAACCCACACTGTAACCCTGATTATAACCCATATGGTGTTCCATACTGTAACCCTGATTATAACCCATACTGTGTCCCATACTGTAACCCTGATTATAACCCATACTGTGTCCCATAATGTAACCCTGATTATAACCCATACTGTGTCCCATACTGTAACCCTGATTATAACCCATACTGTGTCCCATACTGTAACCCTGATTATAACCAATACTGTGTCCCATACTGTAACCCTGATTATAACCCATACTGTGTCCCATACTGTAACCCTGATTATAACCCATAAGGTGTCCCATACTGTAACCCTGATTATAACCTATACTGTGTTCCATACTGTAACCCTGATTATAACCCACACTGTAACCCTGATTATAACCTATACTGTGTTCCATACTGTAACCCTGATTATAACCCACACTGTAACCCTGATTATAACCTATACTGTGTTCCATACTGTAACCCTGATTATAACCCATACGGTGTCCCATACTGTAACCCTGATTATAACCTATACTGTGTTCCATACTGTAACCCTGATTATAACCCATACTGTGTCCCATACTGTAACCCTGATTATAACCCATACTGTGTCCCATACTGTAACCCTGATTATAACCCATATGGTGTCCCATACTGTAACCCTGATTATAACCCATACTGTGTTCCATACTGTAACCCTGATTATAACCCATACTGTGTCCCATAATGTAACCCTGATTATAACCCATACCGTGTCCCATACTGTACCCCTGATTATAACCAATACTGTGTCCAATACTATAACCCTGATTATAACCCATACTGTGTCCCATTCTGTAAACCTGACTATAACCCATACTGTGTCCCATACTGTAACCCTGATTATAACCCATACTGTGTCCCATACTGTAACCCTGATTATAACCCATACTGTGTCCCATACTGTAACCCTGATTATAACCCATACTGTGTTCCATACTGTAACCCTGATTATAACCCATACTGTATCCCATACTGTAACCCTAATTATAACCCATACTGTGTTCCATACTGTAACCCTGATTATAACCCATACCGTGTCCCATAATGTAACCCTGATTATAACCCATACTGTGACCCATAATGTAACCCTGACTACAACCCTGACTATAACCCATAATGTGTCCCATTCTGTAACCCTGACTATAACCCATACTGTGTCCCATACTGTAACCCTGACTATAACCCGGACTATAACCCATACTGTGTCCCATACTGTAACCCTTACTATAACCCTGACTATAACCGTGACTATAACCCATACTGTGTCCAATACTGTAACCCTGACTATAACCCTGACTATAACCCATACTGTGTCCCATAATGTAATCCTGACTATAACCCATACTGTGTCCCATAATGTAATCCTGACTATAACCCTGACTGTAACCCATACTGTAACCCTGACTATAACCCTGACTATAATCCATACTGTAACCCTGACTATAACCCATACTGTAACCCATACTGTGTTCCATACTGTAACCCTGACTATAACCCATACTGTGTCCTATTCTGTAACCCTGACTATAACCCATACTGTATCCCATACTGTAACCCTGACTATAACCCATACTGTAACCCTGACTATAACCTATACTGTGTCCCATTCTGTAACCCTGACTATAACCCATACTGTGTCTCATTCTGTAACCCTGACTATAACCCATACTGTGTATCATTCTATAACCCTAACTATAACCCATACTGTGTCCCATACTGTAACCCTGACTATAACCCTGACTATAACCCTGACTATAACACATACTGTGTCCCATATTGTAACCCTGACTATAACCCGGACTATAACCCTGACTATAACCCATACTGTGTCCCATACTGTAACCCTTACTATAACCCTGACTATAACCGTGACTATAACCCATACTGTGTCCAATACTGTAATCCTGACTATAACCCTGACTATAACCCATACTGTGTCCCATACTGTAACCCTGACTATAACCCTGACTATAACCCTGACTATAACCCATACTGTGTCCCATAATGTAATCCTGACTATAACCCTGACTATAACCCATACTGTGTCCCATTCTGTAACCCTGACTACAACCCATACTGTGTCCCATATTCTAACCCTGGCTGTAACCCATACTGTAACCCTGACTATAACCCTGACTATAACCCATACTGTAACCCTGACTATAACCCATACTGTAACCCTGACTGTAACCCATACTGTGTTCCATACTGTAACCCTGACTATAACCCCGACAATAACCCATACGGTGTCCCATACTGTAACCCTGACTATAACCCATACTGTGTCCCATACTATAACCCTGACTATAACCCTGACTATAACCCTGACTATAACCCTGACAATAACCCATATTGTGACCCATACTGTAACCCTGACTATAACCTATACTGTGTCCCATTCTGTAACCCTGACTATAACCCATACTGTGTCCCATACTGTAACCCTGACTATAACCCTGACTATAACCCATACTGTAACCCTGACTATAACCCATACTGTAACACTGACTATAACCCATACTGTAACCCTGACTATAATACATACTGTGTCCTATTCTGTAACCCTGACTATAACCCATACTATATCCCATACTGTAACCCTGACTATAACCCATACTGTAACCCTGACTATAACCTATACTGTGTCCCATTCTGTAACCCTGACTATAACCCATACTGTGTCTCATTCTGTAACCTTGACTATAACCCATACTGTGTCTCATTCTATAACCCTAACTATAACCCATACTGTATACCATACTGTAACCCTGACTATAACCCTGACTATAACCCTGACTATAACCCATACTGTGTCCCATACTGTAACCCTGACTATAACCCGGACTATAACCCTGACTATAACCCTGACTATAACCCTGACTATAAACCTGACTATAACCCATATTGTGACCCTTACTGTAACCATGACTATAACCCATATTGTGACCCTTACTGTAACCCTGACTATAACCCATAGTGTGACCCTTACTGTAACCATGACTATAACCCATATTGTGACCCTTACTGTAACCATGACTATAACCCTGACTATAACCCATATTGTGACCCTTACTGTAACCATGACTATAACCCTGACTGTAACCCATATTGTGACCCTTACTGTAACCATGACTATAACCAATATTGTGTCCCATACTGTAACCCTTACTATAACCCTGACTATAACCGTGACTATAACCCATACTGTGTCCAATACTGTAATCCTGACTATAACCCTGACTTTAACCCATACTGTGTCCCATACTGTAACCCTGACTATAACCCGGACTATAACCCTGACTATAACCCATACTGTGTCCCATACTGTAACCCTGACTATAACCCGGACTATAACCCTGACTATAACCCATACTGTGTCCCATACTGTAACCCTTACTATAACCCTGACTATAACCCATACCGTGTCCCATACTGTAACCCTGACTATAACCCATACTGTGTCCCATAATGTAATCCTGACTATAACCCACACTGTGTCCCATAATGTAATCCTGACTATAACCCTGACTATAACCCATACTGTGTCCCATTCTGTAACCCTGACTACAACCCATACTGTGTCCCATACTCTAACCCTGACTGTAACCCATACTGTAACCCTGACTATAACCCTGACTATAACCCATACTGTAACCCTGACTGTAACCCATACTGTGTTCCATACTGTAACCCTGACTATAACCCCGACAATAACCCATACGGTGTCCCATACTGTAACCCTGACTATAACCCATACTGTGTCCCATACTATAACGCTGACTATAACCCTGACTATAACCCTGACTATAACCCTGACTAACCCATAACCCTGAACAATAACCCATAATGTGTCTCATTCTGTAACCCACTATAACCCTGACTGTAATCCCGTAATCCTGACTATAACCCCAACTAATGTGTCTGACTATAACCCTGACTGTAATCCCTGACTATAACCCTGACTGTAATCCTGACCGTAATCCTGACTATAACCCCAACTATAACCCTGACTATAACCCTGACTGTAATCCTGACTATAACCCTGACTGTAATACTGACTATAACCCCAACTATAACCCTGACTATAACCCTGACTGTAATCCTGACTATAACCCTGACTATAACCCCAACTATAACCCTGACTATAACCCTGACTGTAATCCTGACTATAACCCTGACTGACTGTATCCCTGACTGTCTGAATATAACCCTGACTATTACCCTGACTGTAATCCTGACTAGATCCCTGACTATAACCCTGACTGTAATCCTGACTGTATCCCTGACTGTAATCCTGACTAGATCCCTGACTATAACCCTGACTGTATTCCTGACTGTAACCCTGACTATAATCCTGACTGTAATCCTGACTGTAACCCTGACTGTAATCCTGACTAGATCCCTGACTCCAACCCTGACTGTATTCCTGACTGTAATCCTAACTATAACCCTGACTGGAACCCTGAATATAACCCTGACTATAACCCTGACTGTAATCCTGACTAGATCCCTGACTATTACACTGACTGTAATACTTACTGTATCCGTGACTGTAATTCTGAATATACCCCTGACTATAACCCTGACTGTAATCCTGACTGTAATCCTGATTATAACCCTGACTATAACCCCAACTATAACCCTGACTATAACCCTGACTGTAATCCTGACTATAACCCTGACTGTAATACTTACTGTATCCCTGACTGTAATTCTGAATATAACCCTGACTATAACCCTGACTGTAATCCTGACTGTAATCCTGACTATAACCCTGACTATAACCCCAACTATAACCCTGACTGTAACCCTGACTGTAAACCTGACTGTAGGGAGGTAGCCTAGTGGTTAGAGCGTTGGACTAGTAACCGAAAGGTTGCAAGATCAAAACCCTGAGCTGACAAGGTACAAATCTGTCGTTCTGCCCCTGAACAAGGAAGTTAACCCACTATTCCTAGGCCTTCATTGAAAATAAGAATTTGTTCTTAACTGACTTGCCTGGTTAAATAAAGGTAAAAAATCAAATAAATGTTTTTTAAATCCTGACTATAACCCTAACTACAACCCTGACTGTAACCCTGACTATAACCCTGACTGTAATTCTTACTGTATTTCTGACTGTAATTCTGAAAATAACCCTGACTTTAACCCATACTGTGTCCCATACTGTAACCCTGACTTTAACCCATACTGTGTCCCATACTGTAACCCTGATTATAACCCATACTGTAACCCTGACTTTAACCCATACTGTGTCCCATACTGTAACCCTGACTATAACCCATACTGTAACCCTGACTTTAACCCATACTGTGTCCATACTGTAACCCTGACTATAACCCTGACTTTAACCCATACTGTGTCCCATACTGTAATCCTAACTATAACCCTGACTGTAGTCCTGACTATAACCCTGACTGTAACCCTGACTCTAATCCTGACTATAATCCTGACTATAATCCTGACTGTAATTCTGACTATATTCCTGACTGTAATCCTGACTATAACCCTGACCGTAATCCTGACTATAACCCTGACTGTAACCCTGACTCTAATCCTGACTATAATCCTGACTATAATCCTGACTGTAATTCTGACTATATTCCTGACTGTAATCCTGACTATAACCCTGACCGTAATCCTGACTATAACCCTGACTGTAACCCTGACTCTAATCCTGACTATAATCCTGACTATAATCCTGACTATAACCCTGACTATAACCCTGACTGTAACCCTGACTCTAATCCTGACTATAATCCTGACTATAATCCTGACTGTAATTCTGACTATATTCCTGACTGTAATCCTGACTATAACCCTGACTGTAGTCCTGACTATAATCCTCACTGTAACCCTGACTGTAGTCCTGACTATAACCCTGACTGTAACCCTGACTCTAATCCTGACTATAATCCTGACTGTAATTCTGACTATATTCCTGACTGTAATCCTGACTATAACCCTCACCGTAATCCTGACTATAACCCTGACTGTAACCCTGACTCTAATCCTGACTATAATCCTGACTATAATCCTGACTGTAATTCTGACTATATTCCTGACTGTAATCCTGACTATAACCCTGACCGTAATCCTGACTATAACCCTGACTGTAACCCTGACTCTAATCCTGACTATAATCCTGACTATAATCCTGACTATAACCCTGACTATAACCCTGACTGTAACCCTGACTCTAATCCTGACTATAATCCTGACTATAATCCTGACTGTAATTCTGACTATATTCCTGACTGTAATCCTGACTATAACCCTGACCGTAATCCTGACTATAACCCTGACTATAACCCTGACTGTAATACTTACTGTATCCCTGACTGTAATTCTGAATATAACCCTGACTATAACCCTGACTGTAATCCTGACTGTAACCCTGACTATAACCCTGACTATAACCCCAACTATAACCCTGACTATAACCCTGACTGTAATCCTGATTATAACCCTGACTGTAATACTTACTGTATCCCTGACTGTAATTCTGAATATAATCCTGACTATAACCCTGACTGTAATCCTGACTGTAATCCTGACTATAACCCTGACTATAACCCCAACTATAACCCTGACTATAACCCTGAGTGTAATCCTGATTATAACCCTGACTGTAATACTTACTGTATCCCTGACTGTAATTCTGAATATAACCCTGACTATTACCCTGACTGTAATCCTGACTATAACTCTGACTATAACCCTGACTGTATTCCTGACTGTAACCCTGACTATAATCCTGACTGTAATCCTGACTGTAACCCTGACTGTAATCCTGACTAGATCCCTGACTCCAACCCTGACTGTATTCCTGGCTGTAATCCTGACTGTAACCCCGACTGTAATACTGACTATAACCCTGACTGTAATTCTGACTGTAACCCTGACTGTAATCCTGACTGTAACCCTGACTGTAATCCTGACTGTAATCCTGACTGTAATCCTGAATGTAACCCTAACTGTTATCTTGACTGTAACCCTGACTGTAACCCTGACTGTAATCCTGACTGTAACTCTGGCTGTAATCCTGAGTGTAATCCTGACTGTTTCTCTGACTGTAATCCAGACTGTAACTCTGACTGTAATCCTGACTGTAACCCTGACTGTAATCCTGACTGTAATCCTGACTGTAATCCAGACTGTAACTCTGAAAGTAACCTACTGCATGTATAGTATGTGGTAGCAGTGTACATGAAGTGGAGACATGAGGTCCTCTGTCTATTACATTGAACAATGCACAAGCTAAACTGCAGTGTATCCAGGGCATGGTCCGGATCACATTGACTATTCTCTGACAGGCTGTGGGTGAGTGAGTGTGTGTACAGATTTGTCAGCCTACTAAGTGGTGTGTGTGTGTGTGTGTGTGTGTGTGTGTGTGTGTGTGTGTGTGTGTGTGTGTGTGTGTGTGTGTGTGTGTGTGTGTGTGTGTGTGTGTGTGTGTGTGTGTGTGTGTGTGTGTGTGTGTGTGTGTGTGTGTGTGTGTGTGTGCGTGTGTGCGTGTGCGTGTGCGTGTGGAGTGTGTCTGCGGTCCGTGGAGAGGTGGTGTGTCTGTGTTGACATGTGTCCGACAGCATGGCCTGCTCCTGGGCCTGTCTCTCACACTC